>NW_007248118.1:70746-71371 GCF_000164805.1 Carlito syrichta
GCATGAGGAAGGACAATCCCAAAATTATCTCACTGTACATTATGCTTGGTTTTATGTTCGTCAAAAGCAATACAACAGTTTTAATATCATAAAATCCTAATAATCAATAACTTCTAAAACTTATGCATACCCAACACCTAATGACTAACTTAAATCCTAATACCTTTCTATTCTGTGCTAACTTTACCTGTACTATAAAAAACTCTTAATTATAGGTCAGACCAGTTCCTAAAGAATGTGGCCCAGTCCAAAGATCACGCTGGGCCATTTTCAGGAACAATTGATTATGATCTCTTAACAAAATGGCTATTCTAAAATCCTATGTATCTATCTTAATTTCTATAAATTTTCTAATTCCTAATCCTGATATATAAGGCTGATCATCAGCAATAAAGCTTCTAAAATAAAACCTAGACACAAACTGTAATTGTACTAAAGCCAAAATCACAATTAGTAGAAGGTGGGAACAATGAAATTTCAAAAGTTAGCTGTATTCTTATAAAACCTTATAGTATCATGTTTGATCATGCTTGGACTAACATAATTCCCTGATGTAGCATGACCTATTCTAAAATACTTTCTATGAATTCAGTTTCTATTATAAGTAGAAAAAACTTACACTAAT
>NW_007248118.1:71391-71867 GCF_000164805.1 Carlito syrichta
GGGTGGGGCAGCATCGGCGAATATTCTGGAGAAATAGAAGGGAAGAAAGAGACTGGACTCTGTCTAGTGCAGAAGCCGATTCTGCAGTAGGGATAGATATGAAAAAAAAAGCAAGATGGAGGCATAGATATAAAGAGGAAGAAAGAGAAAGAAAGTGGACAACTGTTCAGTGAAATGAGCAGAAGCCATTTATTGGGAACAAACGTGAGTCTTTTATCTCAAATTTTCACATGTCAAATCACAAGACTTTCGCATGAACACAAAGCCAGGTAGGTGGGGGGCGTCCCCCACCCACCAGGCATTTCCTTAAGCATGAGGAAGGACAATACCAATCAAATCACAAGAGTTTTACATGAACACAAAGCCAGGTGGGTGGAGGGCATCCTCACCCACCAGGCATTTTCCTTAGCATGAGAAAGGACAAATCTTAATCAAATCACAAGAGTTTTACATGAACACAAAGCCAGGTGGGTCGG
>NW_007248118.1:72070-78915 GCF_000164805.1 Carlito syrichta
TTAAAGCCGAAACCGCAGTCTGTGAGAAGCGGGAACAATGGATCCCTAGAGTCAGCCATGCCTGTCATTTTCTCAGAACTTCATGCTTAGATCGTTAAAAGCCCTACCAGTGGGTAATGCTAAACAACAAGGAAAGGAGGAGGGAATGGGCCTTCAGCTCCTGAACCAGCCTGGTGGTCTCAGGGTCCGCATCCTGCCTGGATCCCTAATGCTCAGGCAGGCCTCCACGACTGGCTCCCAACATAATGGTGCATGCATGCTCCTGGGATGACTGACAGGGGCTCCCAGGAAGCATCTTGGACACAGGAGAACAGTGTGCTAGCCCAGACAGACCTGTCATTGAGCCCCCAGATGGTGTGCTCAGATGGTAGAAACAGCTGCAGCAGTGGGCATGTAGAGTCTGTTCTCAGGGAACATCCATGTGTCCTGTGGTCCTACAGTTGGGGGCATGAGGTTGCTGTTAGTGGCAGTGCCCCCAGGAAGGTGGGTTTCAGGATTGAGGTCTGAAAACACAATTTTACTCCCTTTGTCATGGGGTCAGCTTCCCTGATGTGTAGGACACTGTGTGGTTAGAGTGCTAAGGACCTTGCTAGACTGCTGTGTCCATCTTGCATTGAGTCACTTCAGACCTTTGGATGGATGTGGGGTGATGTCAGTGGGACTCAAGAGATATGGAGATACAGGGGTTGTTGGGTCACAGGGCAGGATACAGTCTGGTGGGTGCTAGGTTCTTTTTATTTTAAAATTGTGGGGTACAGTTAAGGCTTAGGTATGCAAATATGCATTGTGCAGGTATCCTTGAGGTGTGCCACCCTGTCCCCAGACAGATATTGACTACCATTAATGGAAGAGAGGATGGTGCTGGGTTCTTAACATGCTGCAATGCTGCAGGTGTTTGAGTCTCAGAGTGTGTGTGGACATAGGGTAAGCTCCCTTTCTGGGACAATGCTGTCACAGACTCTCAGCAGTTCCCTTTACCAGCCTCAGGACCTGTGAGGGTCAAGGGGCTCTTTCAAGGTTAGGATTTCAGAAGTCTGCTTTGGGAATGTGAATCTCTGGGGATCTTTCATCCACCAGTTCCCTGCATTGGAGGCCCTCTGTGTGCTATCAGCCTATCTGGTCAGGCCAGCTGCCTCACTTCTCTCCTTCTATGCTTAAAGGTGTTTTCTTCTATGCTTGAAGGTCACTTCTCTGCTGAATTCCAGTGTTCTTGCTTAGATGCTCTATTCAAAGTGTGACTGTCTACACGCTATTTTTACTCTTTGTGGAGGAGGGGAGTGCCCGGTGCCTCTAGTCAGTCATCTTGAGCCCTCTCTCCTTGTACTTCATTTTAGCCTAGTAGTTTGTACTTTTTTTCCTTAAAGGGTCAGTTCCCCAAAACCTACTCTGAGATAGCAAGGACAGGCTAGACTTGCAAATTACTGAGGTTGCAAATTACTGGGTTGGGTTTGATGGTTTCCATTCATTTTTCATGGCTATCTCACTTCAGATTTTGAATATATATTTATATAACCTGGATCCCTAAATTCTGTAGGATTATGGGATCATTCTTTCTTTTTGTTAAGAAAAATGAATTGAGTTTCCCTTTTATATAAATGTAGGGGATCCAGTATGATTCTCTCACTTCTAAAACTTCTTGGGAGCTGGGTAAAGGGGAAGGAAGGTGACTTTTTCCTGTTTCCTCTCAGGCTAAATTCCCTCTTCCTGGCTCTCAGACAGATCTTCATCTAGTCAACTCAGTTTTTGTGGTTGTTGTCCCCTCCTGTCACTTCTCATGTGTGAGGTCTATTCCCCAAATTATTGCTTAACACAAGAATGTTTCTTACGGAAACAGACTTGTACTGAAAGGCTGTGGAGACTGAGGCAATTACAGAACAGCAGGAAAAAAATTCAAAATTAAATATTGGACCAGACTTTTCTTCAAGATCAATCACTCCATGGAAGAATCTGCCTCTGAGGTCTTAGGTTCGGTTCTCCCGGTGGAAACATCTTGTTTTTTCTAAGTCCCTCAGGGACCTCAAACTTCCTCCATCTAGAAAAGCTAAGGGAAAATTTTCTAATCACTTTTACTTTGTTACATAGGTCAATTTATCTCTCTTCATTTTAATCTTCTTTTCCTTGTTTATGCTCAGGGAGCTTTGTCTTGCACAATCAGAATAAACTTAGTCATGAATAAACTTAAATCAGAATAAACTTAAACAATAAACTTAATCATGACCCTTTAAGGCAGAAGAAGTATTGATTGTTCTTCTCTCCCTTTTAAATATAAAAATTTTATTTTCATTCTATTAAAAATTGAACTATTATCAGGACTACAATATTTGAGACCACACAACACAACTCATACCATTTTTTGGGTTTGCATTCATAACTTCCAGTCAAAAAACTGGTCTTTCACTTTCTGGTTAACTTAGAAAAGTTATCTCAAACAGGACAGTGTCTTTTCACTCTGTTTCTCCTCCCCACAACTCCCCTACCCTTCCCTACCACATTCATCTTTCTCTATGAGAGTGAATTTAGAATGCTTCAGTTCAAAGCCTAGGCAAATTGTAGGCACTTAAAAACCCATCTGGACCTCAATCATATTGAAAACAAGCAAACATTGATGTTTTGTGGAAACTCATTTTTTGGTCTCTGCTGTTTGCTGAGCAAACTGTGGCTTCTATCCAGCATCACCAGTTGACCATTTGTGTCTTGCCTTTGTAGACTCTGGGAAGCAGATTAGTGTTAAACTATAATTTTCACAAGGGTAAACACATGACTCTAAACTTCTCTTGGTATACCAATCATTTAAAAGTGTTTTGCTCAGGCCAGGCATAGTGACTCAGGCTTGTAATCCCAGCACTTTGGGGGTGAGGCAGGAGGATTGCTTAAAGCCAGGAGTTTGAGACCAGCCTGGGCAACACAGTGAGACCCTAATCTCTATTAAAAATAAAAAAATAGAAATTAGCCTGTAGTTACAGCTACTCCAGAGGCTAAAGCAGTTGATTGCTTGAGTCCAAGAGTTTGAGACTGGATGGAGAGCATAGTAAGACTCTGTATCTTAAAAAAAAATAATATTACTTAATAATGGTTTCTATGATAAAGTCTATTACTTTAGAGAATATATACTTAATGTACTTTTGAGTTTTATGCCTTCCTTAACGCCTCAAAAATATTATCTAATTTAGAATACTTTAGAAATGGGCTAGGTGCATTTACTTTATTCCCTAGAACATGATATTTCATATACATACAGAAAACTGAATAATGCTGGGCATGGTTTCTGCAACATGACACCTAGTGTGACTAGATACTGGGCTAAAAGCACCATAATTATTCTTTAGCTGGAGATACATGGGGATTTAGTAAATTATTTCCTCTCCACTAACTTGGACATGTTCAATTAAAGTAATAGAACCATCACAATAGTTGAAACTTAGTCAGTTCTGGGTGATAGGCATGATTTTAAATGCATGAGAGGGAGAAAAGTGTAAACCATATCAGGCTTCTGATGGCTTGTTGATCACTATAGAGCAAATGCATGGGCTGGAAACAGTAAATGAACTCTACACTTGCATTGTGTGAGCACTGCCCAGTTCAGTGACTGCCTAGTGACTTCTCATCAGACCTCCCAGGGGTCATGCTCTCTTATATGGATGGAATATTTCTGTCAGTTCCTCCTTATTTGCACTAAAGGAAGGGAGTTATTTTGAGATATGGTAACATAGACAAGAGTTAGCCATGCTTTGGAATCATTTGTGTAACAAACAGCCTAAGTGTTCATCTGAAGCATCTCAGTCTCTGTGTCAGAACTCTAAATTACAGCTCTAATCCCACAGAATTATCACTACTCCCCCATGACTGGGCTGTTGTGGAAATTCTTTTGTGTCCCTCCTATTTTTTAAATTTCAAAGATATAGGTTATAATTCAGGGTTAGATACATAAGTGGTCATCAAACAGGTAAAGTTTGGGCACTTTTATTGATGTTATGTGTCCCCCCCCACTATTGCCAATCTATTTCCTATAGTATTATGATAAATGTTCAGGGTCTGCTTATGAGTGGGTACATGTGGTACTCAGATCTTTGTTTCTGTGATAGATCACTAAGTATTATAGACTCTAATTCAATCCAAGTTGCTGTGAAGCTTATAATTTTGTTTATCTTTATGACTGCACATTATTCCATTGTGTAAATCTACCACATTTTCTTTGTTCAGTCCATTTTTGATGGGCGGCATGGCTGGTTCCATGTTTTTGCTATTGTGAATAAAGCTGCAATAAACATGATTGTGCAGGTATCTTTTTTATAGAGTTATTTGAGTTCTGGGAATATTTTCAGAAGGGGGATTGTTGGGTTGTATGGAAGGTTGATTTTTAGATCTTTTAGAAATTGCCAAACTGTTTTCCACAAAGGTTGTATTAGTTTACACTCCAAACAGCAGTGTAGAAGTGTTCCCTCATCCCTGCAACATCTCCAGCATCTGTTGTTTTTTGAGTTATTGATGATGGCCATCCTGACTGGAATTAGGTGGTATCTCAGTGTGGTTTTAATTTGCATTTCTTTGATGGTTAGTGAGGCTAAGCAGTTTTTCATGTATCTGTTGGCTGCTTATATGTCTTCTTCTGAGATGTGTCTATTCATGTCTTTTGCTCTCTTTTTAATAAATTTGTTTATTTTTTTCCTTTTGGCACTTTTGAGTTCCTTGTAGATCTTGGATGTTAGTCCTTTGTCAGATTTACAGTTGGAAAATATTTTTTCCCAGTCTTCCTGTTCTCTTGATGGTTTCTCTTGCATTGCAGAAACTTTTCAGTTTGACGATGTCCAATTTTTCATTGTTATCTTTTATGGCATTCACTTTTGGAGAGTTTATCAGGAATTGGTTGCCTATTCTAATTTCCTTATAGGTGTTTTCCTACATTTTATTATAGGATTTTTTTTTTTTTTGAGTTGGAGTCTCACTTGGTTGCCCAGACTGGAGTGCAGTGGCCACTTTCGGCCACTGCAGCCTTGCCTGCTGAGCTCCGGCAATCCTTCCACCTCAGCCTTCCAAGTAGCTAGAATTACAGGCATGTGCTACCACGCCCGGCTGATTTTTTGATTTATTGTAGAGATGAGGTCTCGCTGCCCAGGCAGGTCTCGAACCTGTGGACTCAGGCAATCCACTCACCTCAGCCTTCCAAAGGTGCGGGATTACAGGCTGAGCCACCGAGCCCGGCTCTTATAGGATTTTTATAGTTTGGAATTTTGCATTTAGGCTTTTGATCCCTTTAGAGTTGGTTTTTATGTCTGATGATATGTAGGGGTCCTGTTTCAGTCTCCTGCATGTGGTCAGCCAGGGTGCTCTACATAATCAGAGAAAATTCTCTAGTAATGAACTATAGAAATGATCCCTGAAAGTATAGAATATTTCTTCTGCAGTTGTTTAGGGGGTGGTCACAGGCAGAGAGTAGAAAAGATGGCACTGAGCTACTGCACATCCAAAACTTGAGAGCCATGATCGCTGAGGATAATTAGAATGTGAAAAATTATAATCTATGGATAATCTCTAAGCTTAAATTTGATTAGGTTGTAATAAACCTCACATTCCAAGAGGACCATGGACTGTGCCAATAATCAGCAGTATTTATACATTTAAATTTATCCTCATACTGTCAGGAAGATGGTGGTGGAACCAGCTGGACTAAGTGAGTTCCAGTGTGAGTGAGTGAGTGTATGGAATATTTGTATACATGTCAGTGAGAAAGTGGGTGTGTAGGTGACTGAGTAAGGACTTGGGAGCAAGTGGTCAGGGCTTTCCTGGTGAAGCAGCTAGTGCTACAGTTGCTATGCTTGGGCCCTAGTGTTTCCCATGGGGTGCAGAAGTTGAGCATCATTTAAAAAAAATCAACAAAACCCTTCTTGGGAAGAAGCTACTGGGAGAGATCGACAGCTCCAGGCTCTGCCTCACCACTGCAGCACCTAGCTGGACACTGGCAGCAAGAGCTGAAGAGGGAGTACAGCAAGGGAGCCCAGAGACAGAGTCCCACTGGAGAAGACAAAACAGATACCCTGCTACCATCTTGAAAACTGGGCAGGAAAGTGTTCTGACTTGCTCATTAAAGAGTGACAGACCCAACCCGATCTCTGTGAATCATGGACTAACTACTCAGAAGTTGATCATGACCCAGAGGAAATATCCTGAAAGCACAAACTCCTGAAGGACAGGATACGTGCGGAGTCTCAGGTGCCCCACCTCCTACCCTGATTCAGCTGCAGGACAAAGGGTGTGACCAGAAAAGGATGAAGAAGACCTCTAAAGATATCAGTGGTGAGTCTGGAGCTGATCCAATCCCCTCGTCACCAGCAATCATCTAAACATCAGACCCATGTGGCTGGGGCATGACTGAGAGGGATGAACCCAGATAGAGCCTGGATATCAGCCACAAGGAGGAATCCATTCCAGGATAAGCCTGGCTGAGATACTGCTTTCCAGTACCTGGGGAAGAGACAATCCCACACCTCCCCATTGGAGGTGATCACCCTGACCATACTAGAGTGGGAGGGGAGGACTGAGGTATCACCCTCCTCCACAGCCCCCTCCTCCTTCCCTGGGATGAACACTGGGGAGATTGTGAATGAGGCCAAAGCTCTGCAGGAGTCAGCAGAAGGGTAGCTGAAAGGAACTACTACAGAAACTGCCAAAAGAGGGCAGGTTTTTTGCTTTTTTAAAAAATTTTAAAATATTTTTTCCTTTGTGCATGAATATGTATGTGAGGGTTCAATCTGCAACCCCCCCCATGCCTTTTTTCTTTTTCTTTTTTTTTCTTTTTTTGAGTTGGAGTCTCACTCTGTTGCCCAGACTGGAGTGCAGTGGCTGCTCCC
>NW_007248118.1:79049-100637 GCF_000164805.1 Carlito syrichta
GCCCAAGCGGGTCTCGAACCCGCGAGCTCAGGCAATCCACTCACCTCAGCCTCCCAAAGGTGTGGAATTACAGACTGAGCCACCGAGCCTGGCTCCATGCCTTTTTTCTTTCTTTCTTTTTCATATTTTGTTCTCTGTTTATGTGTGTGTGTGAAAGATTGAGTGTTCATCTTTCAGCTTTTTTTGTTTTTGCTTTTTTTCTTCTCTTTCTTTAGTTTAATGTGTGTATAAATTCATGTGTGAGGGTTTGATTTGAACTCCTTTTTCTTTTCTTTTTTTCTTCTCCTTTCATTTTTGGGTGTGTGTGTGTGTGTGTGTGTGTGTTTGTGTGTGTTTGGTTTTCCTGTTTCTGTCATAGTTTTTTGTTTTGTTTTGCTTTGTTGTTATTCCAGCTTGTTTTGGGGTGTGTGTGTGTGTGTGTGTGTGTGTGTGTGTGTGTGTGTGTGTATGTAATTGTTTTTTTCTTTGGTTTCTGATCTTGTTGTTCTATGTTTTTTAAATTTTTGTCTGTCTTATTTAATTCTGCTTTTCTCTGTTCTCCTCATTATAGTTACTCTATCTTGGATTCAGGGGATACACACATATATTCATTGCATCATGACTCTATTGTGGTAGGGAGTGGGTCTTAGGGAACTCATACCACAGTCAGTGAACATTGTGATTTACAAGTAGTTTCTGAATCCTAGCTTCCCATCTTCCAACTTATTCAACTCTCAAAACTACAAGAGACAACAAAGCTTTCCACCCACATCCTTGTTTCAAAATAGAACAAATTTAGAGACCTGATTAAGGAAGAATAGAGGGCTAAGCAAACATCAGAAGTGAAAGACTCTCCCACTGCATAACTAAAGAGAAAAGAAAGAGATCTGTCACAAATGAAGAAAAATCAACAGAGGAACACAGGTAATTCCCAGTGTTACAAAGAGAAAATGCCTGAAAAATTAGACCTCAGAGCCCAAACAATGGAATTCACCAACAACTGACCTCAGAATACAACAGGGATGGAAAGAATGAAGAAGACTCAAAAAAGACAAGATGCTACACTGAAAGAATTTGCAACAGAGATTTTGAACATAAAAATTTCATCCAGGAAATAAATATCTAGATAACAGTCATGGAAAACAGAACTAGCCAAGCAGAAGAAATAATCTCAGAACTTGAAGACCAAAATAAGAATTATCCAACCTGTAAAAAACATAGACAGAAAACTCAGAGAGAAAGAATAAAGCCTCCAAGAGATGTGCGATTATATTGAGGCCAATCCTACCCCTGACTGGTATCCAAGAAGAAGAAAGGGAAATGGAGAACACCTTGGAGCAAGTATTCCAGGAGGTTATTGAAGAAAATTTCCCCTTTCCCACCAGAGATGTGACTATCCAAAAACAAGAGATACAGAGAACCCTCAGAAGACATAAAATGAGAAGACCACCCCCTAGACACATAGTAATTCACCTACATAAAGTAGGCACAAAAGAAAAAATCTTAAAGGCAGCAAGAGAGAAACGTTAGACTACCTACTGGGGGAAACCAATTAGAATAGCTTCAGACCTATCAGCAGAAACACTATAAGCTAGAATGGACTGGAGTCCAATATTCAAAGTCCTCAGAGATAAACAATTACTACCAAGAATTTCCTACTCAGCCAAGCTGAGATTCATCAATAATGGAGAATTAAAATCTTTCCAGACATTTAATCCTTAACAGATTATGCGCTTTCAGACCAGCTCTACAGGAAACACTGTAAAAGGTATTAAGCACAGAAGAAAGAAGAAGAAGAAGAAGAAGAAGAAGAAGAAGAAGAAGAAGAAGAAGAAGAAGAAGAAGAAGAAGAAAAGAATGACCATGTACTTCTCAGAAGAATAGCAGAATGGAATAAACAGAGACTACTTTTTGACTACAAACTTGAAAATGTATACTCAGCAACCCAAAAGCTAAAAGAAAACAACCAAACAAACAAAAACCAAGAAAAAACTTTATGGGAATCTCATGATGGGGCTAAACAATCACATTTCAAAAATCAGCCTGAATGTGAATGTACTAAATGCATCACTTGAAAAGGCACAGAATGGCAAACTGAATAAAAAGCCATGACATAATAATTTGCTGCATCCCGGACACTCATCTCGCTACAAGTAATGCACACAGACTCAAAATCAGAGGATGGAAAATGAGTTTCCAGGCGAATAGATAACAGAAGAAAGAGTTGAGAACTTAATATCAGACAAAACAATCTTTGAGTTACCAAAATTTTTTAAAAATTATTTTTATTTTAAAGATGTGGGGTACAATTCAGGGTTAGGTATACAAACATTGATTATACAGGTTCCCTTGTTGATGAGGTGTGCTCCTTCCACCCCTAACAGTTTCCCTCAACTGCCAAGCCCACCCTTCCATCCCCTGTCAGTTTCCCACCACTGTCAATCCCTTTCTTATAGTACTATGACAATTGTTCAAGGTCCACTTATGAGTGAGAACATTTGGTGCTCTGTTCTTTATTTTTTGTTGTTGTTGTTTGTTTTGTTTTTTGAGTTGGAGTCTGACTCTGTCACCCAGACTGGAGTGCAGTGGCTGCTCCTGGCCACCACAGCCTCTACCTGCTGGACTCTGGTGATCCTTCCACCTCAGCCTTCCAAGTAGCTGGAATTACAGGCGCATGCTACCACACCCAGCTAATTTTTTGATTTATTGTAGAGATGAGGTCTCACCAAGTTGCCCAGGTGGGTCTTGAACCCATGGGCTTAGGCAATCCACTCACCTAAGCCTCCCAAGGTGGAGGATTACAGGCTGAGCCACTGAGCCCGGCAGTGCTCTGTTCTTTGTTTCTGTGATAGAGCACTGAGTGTGATTGGCTCTAAATCCTTCCAAGTTGCTGCAAAGCCCATATGTTTATTTTTATTTATGGCTGCATAATATTCCATTGGGTATATGTACTGCATTTTAAAAATCCAATCCACTTTTGATGGGCTGCATGGTTGGTTCCATGTATTTGCTATTGTGAATACAGCTGCAACAAGCATATGTGTACAGGTATCTTTTTTGTAGAATAATTTGAGTTCCTCCAGGTATATTCCCAATAGGGAAATTGCTGGGTCATATGGAAGGTCAACGTCCAGTGCTTTCAGATATCACCACACTGTTTTCCAAGAGGTCGCACTAGTTTGCATTCCCACCAGCAGTGTAGAAGCATTCCTTTTTCTCCACATCCTCACCAGCCTCTGTTGTTGTATGTTTTTATTAACGATGGCCATTCTTACTGGGGTTAGGTGGTATTTCAATGTGGTTTTGATTGGCATTTCTCTGATGACTAGTGAGGCTGAGCACTTTTTCATATGTCTGTTGGCTGCCCATATATCTTCTATTGAGAAGTGTCTATTCATGTCTTTTGCCCACTTTTTAATGGGGGTGTTTGTTTTTTTCCTTTGGGGCATGTTTGAGTTCCATTTAGATTCTAGATTTTAGGCTTTTTTCAGATGTACAGTTGGCAAATATTTTTTCTCATTCTGAGGGCTGTCTCACTGCTCTCTTAATGGTTTCTTTTACTTTGCAGAAACTCATCAGTTTGTTGAGAGCCCACTTGTCTATCTTATTTCTTATGGTATGGGCACTTAGGGTTCTGATCAGAAATTGATTGCCAATTCCAATTTCCATAAGGGTGTCTCCTGCATTTCCTAAGATTCTTATAGTTTGAGGTTTCTGTTTAGGTCTTTTCTCCATTTAGAGTTAATTTTTGTGTATAGTGATAGGTAGGGGTCCTGTTTCGATCTTCTGTATGTGATCAGTCAGTTTTCCCAGCACCATTTACTGAATAGGTTCTTTTCTCCCTAGTGGTGTTGTTGGAGGTTTGTCAAAGATGAATTGGTTGAGAAATTGAGGCTTTGCTTTTGGAATCTCTATCCTGTTCCATTGGTCTATATGTCCTTGTACCAATACCAGACTGTTTTGATTACTATAGCCTTACAGTAAAGTTAGAAGTCTAGAAGTGTGATACCTCTTGCTTTGTTTCTTTTGCCAAGGATTGTTTTGGCTATTTGTGGTTGTTTATGTTTCCATATGAATTTCTGTATTGTCATTTCCAGGTCTGAGATGAATGATGTTGAAATTTAATGGGTATTGTGTTGAATCTGTAGATTGCCTTTGGTAGGATGGACATCTTAACAATGTTAAGTCTTCCTTTCTGTGAGCACGGAATATTTTTTCATTTATTTGTGTCTTCTTGGATTTCTTTGAGTAGTGTTTTGTAGTACTCATTATAAAGTTCTTTTACTTCTCTGGTTAGGAAGATGCTGAGGTATTTCATTTTTTGTGTGGCTATTATGAATGGGATTGTGCTTTTTAGTTGAGGCTCTACCTGCTTGTAGTTGGTGTATAGGAATGCAACTGTCTTTTGCACATTTATTTTGTACCCTGAGACTTTGTCAAAGTCCTTTATCTGTGCAAGCAGGTTTTTGACAGATTCTCTTGGATTTTCAAGATATAGGATCATATCATCAGCAAAGAGTGATAACTTGACTTCCTCTTTTCTTATTCAGATACCCCTGATTTTCTTCTCTTGTCTAATTGCCCTAGTTAGGACTTCCAACACAATGTTGAACAACAGGGGTAAGAGTTGGTAGCCTTTTATTCCAGTTTTCAGGGGAAATGTTTCCAGTTTCTGTCCGTTTAGCAATATGTTAGCTGTGGGTTTATCATAGATGGGACTTACTATTTTGAGGTATGTTCTTTTTATACCTAGGTGTTTGAGGGTTTTTATCAAGAAGAGATGCTGGATTTTACCAAAAGCTTTTTCTGCATCTAATGATAAAATCATGTGGTTCTTGTTTTTACATCTGTTGATGTATTTAATTACATTTATGGTCTTGTGAATGTTGAACCAGCCCTGCATCCTGGGGATGAAGCCTACTTAGTCATGGTGGATGATTGTTGAGATGTATTTTTGGATCCAATTTGCAAGAATCTTGTTGAGAATTTTTGCATCTATGTTCATAAGATATATTGGCCTATAGTTCTCTTTTTTTGTTGGCTCTTTACCCGGTTTAGGCATTGGTGTGATTTTAGCTTCATAGAATTCTATCTTTCACAATTGCCTGGAAAACTTTCAATAGGATTGGTATCAGCTCCTCCTTGTGCATTTTGTAGAATTCTGCTGGAAATCCATCGGTCCAGGGTTATTTTTGTAGGTAGCTTTCCTATGATGGAGTAAACTTCCTGGGTTGTCAATAGTCTATTTAGTGTCTCAGTGTCTTCTTGATTCAACCTGGCAGGTTGTGTGATGTCAGAAAGTCCTCCATTTCATTTAGGTTATCAAGTTTGTTTCCATATAGGTATACCTTTAGTAATCTCTGATAATCTTTTGTATTTCTTTGGGGTCAGTTGTGATTTAATCTTTTGTATTTCTGATTGTGTTTATTGGGACTTTTTCTCTCTCTTTCTAGGTCATCCTGTCTAGGGGTCCTTCAACCTTGTTAATTCTTTCAAAGAACATGCTTTTTGTTTTGTTGATGTTTTCTATGATATTTTTGTCTTCTATATCCCTTATTTGGGCTCTCATTTTGGTGATTTAGATTCTTCTGCCAAAGTTGAGGTTTTGATGGTCTTCTCTTTCCAGCTCCCATAGGTGATTTGTTAGGCTCTCAACTTGTTATCTTTCCATTTTCTTGATGTGTGCTCATAGAGATATAAATTCCCCTCTTAAACCTGTTTTCATGGCATCCCAGAGGTTTTGGTAAGATGTTTCTTCATTTTCATTTGTTTACAGGAATTTTTAAATTTCTACTTTGATTTCAGTGTTGACCCAGCAGTTGTTCAGCATCATGCTATTTAGTGTCCATGTCTTTGTGGGTTTTAGAGAAATTTTGTTAAGTTACCAAAAATTTTAATAGATACAGAGGTGTCGGTGACCAGCACTGACCAAGGGTGGGTTAGGACCCGCACCAGAGAATCTGGACAGTGAGAAGAAACTACTCAGAGGCAGTTCTTCTGGGAACAGTCTGATCAGGACTGGAGCCGATTTTATTCAAACCTTTTCCAACTTATATACCATTTTCTATACCCTCCATCAGTGTGATAATTATTTACTGGGGGCGTACAAATTCCATGATGTATATTGCGGTTTACAAATTATGCATCACAAGACCATCACGAGACTTGCAAGTTCCAAGCAGACAATTCAAACTCCATGATGCCTGACGTGCTTCACAAAACTCACATCAAGGTCACAGGTGCACAATTTCAATTGTTCAAAATGTCTTCCATAGTGTTCAATAAATCATTCATATTATACTCTTTGTTCTAAACCCTGATTAATACAAAAAAAACTTTTCTGAGTTAACTCTAGGTTCAATCCAAGTTCACTGACTCCAAATATTTTTAACGATTAATATTATCAACTTAACACTATACTATAATCTATAAGTTTACTTAAATGACTTAGCTGTTCTATTAACCTATTATGATTCAACGTAGTGTCCTGTAATTCTATAACAATTAATTCAAATCTCATTCCTTACCATGACTTATATGAGTTTCATAAACCTAAACTTTAATTTTTATATGATCTAGTGATTGGACTTTAACCCAAAACTTAAATCTTTTTTCCTAGTATATTAATACATGGCTACGTGTAAAATTTCCTATTGTTATATTAGAAGCAAAAACAGCACTGTTGGGAAAATTTTGGTATACTTAAAATTGGCCTACAGGAACAGGAACTAAAGTCATAATCTGAGAAAAAGAAACTTAGAAGCTCAAACAAAACTTAAAAGTTTTCTATGAATGCTTATTACTGTTTAAATCTTTTCGATGGAAATTGTATCATCTTAAATGTATGTTTTATCCAAACAAGTCTATTCTAAAAATCAAATAGTAGCTGTCACACTCTTGGATAATGGGCTGCACGGTTACCATGACAATGACCTCGGGCTGAAGCAAACAGAGTTCCGGCATGTAACAAAACTAGAAAAACATCCTGCCTGGCTAGGGGCAGGGCAATAAAACTATTATGATAATTTAGTTTCTAATCTTAATCCTAGGAGAAACTGTGCAACTTTCCATCAGGTGTACAGAGATTTACTTATAAATTTTACTGCCATGTATGCTCACTGGTCACTAATCACATGCCAATATCATAGATATAACTGATATCCTATGTCAGAGGCGATCTTCCAGATGGGCCTTTACAGGCCTCAGCCATGTAGCTATAGATGTTGGCTCCCAACACAGAGGGATACTACATAATGATAAATGGCTCCATCCATCGACAAGAAATATCCATCCCAAACATATATGCGTTCAACACAGGAGCACCAGCATTTATAAAGTAACTCTGAATAAACTGAAAAAAAAAAATACTGATTCTAACACTGTTATAGTAGGGAACTTAAATACTTCTAATAACAACCCTAGATAAATCACCAAGGCAAGAAATCAGCAAAGACATTTGGAACCTCAACTTGTTGCTCGACTAAGCAAACTTAATAGATATCTATGGAACACTCCACCCAACAACCACAGAATATACATTCTACTCAGCATCACATCTAAAACACTCCAAGATCAATCACATTCTCAGCCATATACCAAGCATAAATAATTTTTATACGATCAAAATACTTCCATGCACCTTCTGAGATCACAGCGCAATAAAAAGAAATATCAACATCAACAAAATTTCCCCAAACCACACAAAGACAAGGACACTAAACAGCATCATGCTGAGTGACTAATAGGTCAACACAGAAATCTTTTAATCAACAGATATTAAAAGATTCCTGGAAACAGATGAAAATGAAGAAACATCCTACCAAACCTCTGGGATGCCAAGAAATCAGTTCTAAGAGGGAAATTTATATCTCTGTGAACACACATGAAGAAAATGGAAAGTTCACAAGTTAACAGCCTAACAAATCACCTAAAGGACCTGAAAAGACAAGATCACCCAAACCCTAACTTTAGCAGAAGAATACAGATCACCAAAGTTAAAACCCAAATACAGGGCACAGAAGACAATAATATCAAAGAAAAATTCAAGAAAACAAAAAGCTCATTCTTTGAAAGAATAAAAAAAATTGTAGACCCCTAGCTAGAGTGACCAAGAAAAAGCGAGAAAAACTCAAATAAACACAATCAGAAATGCAAAAAATCAAATCACAACTGGCCCCAAAGAAACAGACAAGATTATCAGAGATTACCTTGAGCACCTGTATGGAAACAAACTCAATAACCTAAATAAAATGGAGAACTTTCTGACATCACCCAATCTCCCAAGGTTAAAACAAAAAGACATTGAGATACTAAATAGACTAATAAAAACTCAGGCGATTGACTCCATCATAAAAAAACTACCTCTTCCTCCCCCCACAAACAAAGCCCTGGACCAGAGAGCTTTTCCACAGAATTATCGAAAATGATCAAGGAGGAGCTGATACAAAGCCTTTTGAAATAATTCTATCATTTATATGTATCACATTAAGGATCTAGTCTCTTATCGATGGGCAGCATGTTTGGTCCATGTTTTTGCTATTGTGAAAAGTGCTGCAATAAACATATACACGATGGAATATTATGCAGCCATAAGGAAGGACAAAATCATGAACTTCACAGCAACTTGGATGGAGTTAGAGTCTGTAATACTCAGTGATCTATCACAGAAATAAAGAACTGGGTACCACATGTTTTCACTCATAAGCGGACCCTAAACAATTATCATAACATTAGAAGAAGGGGATTGGCAGTATTGGGAAACTGCCAGAGGAGGGAGTTGGGGGACACTCTTCATCAGTAAGGGTACCTGATCTTAAACCAGGTGAAGTGGGGACAAAAGTGAGGCCCAAACTTTACCTGTACACTAACCATTTTCTTACCTAACCCTGAATTGCATCCTAAATCTTTAAAATAAAAAATATAAAAAGACAAAAAAAGTATTACAGGAAATTGAGAAAGATAGAATTCTCCTAATCATTTTGTGAAGCTAACAACACTCTGTTACATCAAACCAGGTAAATATCCAATAAAAATAGAGAGTACAGGCTAATATCCCTAATGAACGTAGATGCATAAATTCTTAGCAAGATTCTAGCAAATCAGATCCAACAATACATCTCAAAAGTCATCTACCATGACCAAGCAGGCTTCATCCCCAGGATGCAGGGCTCGTTCAACATTCACGAGACCATGAATGTAATTAAATACATCAACAGATGTAAAAACAAGAACCACATGATTATATGAATAGATGCAGTAAAACTTTTGATAAAATCCAACATCCCTTCTTGATGAAAAACCTCTAACACCTGGGTACAGAAGGAATATACCTCAAAATACTAAGCACCATCTATGATAAACCCACAGCCAACATATTGCTAAATGGACAGAAGCTGGCAACATTTCCCTTGAAAACTGGAACAATACAAGTCTGTCACTCTCATCCCCCCTTATTCAACATTGTGTTGGAGGTCCTACCTAGAGTAATTAGACAAGAGAAGGAAATCAGAGGTATCCAAATAGGAAAAGAGGAAGTTAAGTAATCCCTCTTTACTGATGATATAATCTATACCTTGAAAACCTAAGAGAATCTGTCAAAAACTTGCTTTCACTGATAAAGGACTTTGGCAAAGTCTTGGGGTACAAAATAAATGTACATATACACCAACAAAAAGCAGACAGAAAACTAAATAAAAAGCACAATTCCATTCACAATAATCACAAATAAATGAAATACCTCGACATCTTCCTAACAAGAGAAGTGAAAGACCTTTATAATGAAAACTGCAAAATGCCACTCAAAGAAATACAAGAAGACACAAAAAAATGGAAGGTTATTTCATGCTCATAGAGAAGAAGAATCAACATTGTTAAGATGTCCATCCTACCAAGGGTGATCTGCAGATTCAACACAATACCCTTTAAATTACCGACATCAAGCCGGGCTCGGTGGCTCAGCCTGTAATCCCGTGCCTTTGGGAGGCTGAGGTGAGTGGATTGCCTGAGCCCGTGGGTTCGAGACCCGCCTGGGCAGTGAGACCTCATCTCTACAATAAATCAAAAAATCAGCCGGGCCTGGTAGCGCATGCCTGTAATTCTGGCTACTTGGAAGGCTGAGGTGGAAGGATCACCGGAGCCCAGCAGGTCGAGGCTGCCGTGGCCGGAAGCGGCCACTGCACTCCAGTCTAGGCGACAGAGTGAGACTCCAACTCAAAAAAAAAAAAAAAATTACCGACATCATTATTCTCAGACCTGGAAATGACAATACAGAAATTCATATGGAGATATAAATGATGACGAATAGCCAAAACAATCCTCCCCAAAGAAAACAAAGTGGGAGGTATCACACTTCCAGACTTTAAATTTACCGTAAGGCTACAATATTCAAAAAAGCTTGGTACTGGTACAAGAATAGGCATATAGAAGGAACAGGATAGAGATACTGGTAGCAAAACCTAAATTTCTCAAACAACTCATCTTTGACAAAACCTCCACAAAACCACTGGGGAGGTGAGAACCTAATCAGTAAATAGTGCTGAGAAAACTGGCTGCCACATGCAAAAGATTGAAACAGAACTCCTATCTATCAGCATACACAAAAATCAATTCTAAGTGGTTCAAAGACCTAAACATAAAACCTCAAACTATAAGCAGGAGACAGGCGTATGGAAATTGGAACTGGCAACTAACTCCTGGTCAAAATCCCAAGTGCCCATGCCATAAGCGATAAGACAGATAAGAGGGACCTCATCAAATGAAAAGCTTCTACAAAGCAAAAGAAACCATCAAGAGAGAGGGGAGACAGCCTACAGAATGGGAAAAATATTTGCCTACTGTATATATCAAAAAGGCCTAACATCCAGGATCTACAAGGAACTCAAATGTGTTGAAAAGAAAAAAAAAAACAGCCCCATTAAAAAGTGGGCAAAAATATGAATAGACACTTCTTCAAAGAAGATATATGGGCAGCAGACACATGAGATACCACCTATCCCCAGTAAGAATGACTATCATTAATAAAACAAACAACAACAAATGCTAGCGAGGACACGGAGAAGAAGAACGCTTTCTACACTGCTGGTGGAAATGCAAACCAGAGCAACCTCTTTGGAAAACAGTGTGGTGATTTCTAAAAGAACTAGACATTGACTTTCCATATGACCCAGCAGTCCCCTTACTGGGCATATTCCTGGAGGAACACAAATCATTCTACAAAAAAGATACCTGCACATGTATGTTTATTGCAGCACTATTCACAATAGCAAAAACATGGAACCAACCGTGTTCAAACTGGACTGGGTAAAAAAAAAAAATGTGGTACATATACATGATGAAATATTATGCAGCCATAAATAAGGGCGAACATATGGACTTCACAGCAACTTGGATGGATTTAAAGTCTATCATACTCAGTGATCTATCACAGAAACAAAGAGCAGAGCACTATATCTTCTCACTCATAAGTGGAGCTTGAACATTTACCATAATCTTATAAGAAAGGGATTGGCAGTAGTGGGATACTGCCTGGGTGGGGGATGGGGATGACACAACATCAATAAGTATACCTGATCTCAAACTAGGCAAAGTGGAGACCAAAAAGAAACCTAAACTTTACCTGTTCAATGACTACTTGTATACCTAATCCCTAATCCTGAATTGTACCCCACATATTTTTTAAAAAAGAATTGAACTGATTTTAAAAAAATAAATGTGTTCTCCTTATCTATTTCCCTTGCCTAGTTTTGCTGAGGAGCAATATGGAAAAAAAAGGTCTAAGGGTAAGTAGGGGGTGGGGGAGCAGTACATATTATTGAGTTCTGAGGTTGGGTACAGTGGTTTACTCCTGTAATCCCAGTGTTTTGGGAGGCTAAAGTGGGAAGATTGATTGAGGTCAGGAGTTTGAGACCAACCTGGGCAACATTTTGAGACCTCCTCTCTAATACATACATACATACATATTTATATATACATATATATTTATTTATATATATTACAAATATATTACATATCACTGAGTTTTATAAAATTGCTTAATATATCTATTTATATAATATGAAATACACTGGTATCATATAGGAAACCGTGCTTTTGTGTGTGTTTTATTAAATTTACCATTTTAACAATTAGGTATAAAATTCAATAGCACTGCATAGATGTACAATGATGTGTAGTTATCACCACCATTCACTTCCAGAACTTTTTCATCTTCCCAAACAGAAGCTCTGTTCCCATTAAACAATAACTGATTATTCCCCTCCCCTCAGTCCCTGGTAACACTATTTTACTTTCTGTCTCCATGAATTTGTCTACTTTAGGTACCTCATTTAAGTGGAATCATACAATATTTGTCTTTCTTTGTCTGGTTCATTTTACTTAGTATAATGTTTTCTTTTCTTTCTTTTTTTTTTTTGAGTTGGAGTCTCACTCTGTTGCCCAGACTGGAGTGCAGTGGCCGCTCCCGGCCACCGCAGCCTCGACCTGCTGGACTCCGGCGATCCTTCCGCCTCAGCCTTCCACATAGCTGGAACTACAGGTGCGCGCTACCACGCCGGGCTAAATTTTTGATTTATTGCAGAGATGAGGTCTTGCCTGCCCAGGCGGGTCTCGAGCCCGCGGGCTCAGGCAATCCACTCACCTCAGCCTCCCAAGGCGCGAGATTACAGGTTGAGCCACCGAACCCGGTTGTTTTCAAGTTTCAACACTGCTTTGTTTTTAAATGAAGTTATTTTCAATACTGCATTTGTGAGTCTTTTGTGGGACCAATAACTTAATAGTATTTTGTGATATGATTTAACATATCTCAAACTCAAAATCCTCGGTTTTGTTTTATACAGCAGTTGTCAGTTGGGCTCGGATAAATTTTCTTTTTTTAAAAAATCAGGTATTGACTTGTAAAATGTGGACAGGAAAAAAAAAAAAGAACAGTAAGAATCTTTACCAAGTGATTTATCTCAGTTGAGTTTGACTTGCAATTCAGTAATGAAATGAAATCTGTACCTTGTACCTAGACTGAAAAAGACCAACAACGATATGTTCTGTTCATTGCTCCCTCCTGTGAGACATGGAGAGATGAGACCATGACTGATGCCACTTGTTAGAGGATAATGAAATGCAATTGGTGATTAGCAGACTCAACAGAAATATTCCTAGGCACAAGAAAAACATGCCCAGATGGTATTCTCCATTTTTTAAACTGAAAAAGCCAACTACCTCTCCAATGTGTGACCAGAATGCTGCCTTTTTAGACAGAGGCTCAAGCATTGATTTCTGTGCTCAGTGAACCAGCCACTAACCAGCCAATCAGAATTTTTTTCATTCCACTCTCCCCTCATCACACAGTGCCTTCTGTGATGAATTGGAAAGAGGGGAGCGAATAAACTGAAAGAACAGTAGAATGGAAAAGCGAGATTAAATATGATCCTATAGTGACCCACAACCTGTTCCTCCTAGCTGCACTCCAGACATTCAGCAGCTTTCAGGTGTGCAGCAAAAATCTGTAACAAAAACGTAATTCTTTTTTAGGATAAGCCTCTCGTGAGCCCCTCCAGTTGTATCCACGCTCATGCCACCAAATGAAAATCTCAAATTGTGTAGTGCTTAAAACACAAACACTTGCAAATACATGTGCAAGTTCAAAATGAGATACAGTGAAGAGAATAAATTAACAGCAGCTGCAGCCCAATTAAGCAAAAATTTTCACAAGGGAAAGTTTACTTATAATTTACCTAAACAAAACCTCTTCCTTTTGTTGCAATTTGCTGCTTATTAATTTTTCTTATTAAAAAGACTACAGAGAGTGACCAAAAATATAGTTATCACATGAGGGAAAAAAAAAAACCAGTTCTTCTAATCAAAATAATTCTTTGAAGGGTATTTTTAGTTGACTATTTGTGTTGTAACATTTAAAAATATTCTAACAATTTTGAAAGTTGAAATTACACATGCATATGCTTAAAAGTGTCAAAGTTTATGATGAAACATAGTAATTTTCAAGCTTGATCTAGTCATTTACCATTATATGTATATTTTATCTATCATCTATCTATCTATCTATCTATCTATCTATCTATCTATCTATCTATCTATCTATCCATCCATCCTCTATCTGAGTTGGAGTCTCACTCCATTGCAGGCTGGGGTGCAGTGGTACACTCCCGACCACTCCAGCATCACCTGCTGGGCTCTGGCGATCCTCCACCTCAGCCTTCCAAGTAGCTGAAACTACCACACCTGGCTACTTCTTTTTTTAAATTTATTTATTGTAGAGACCAAATTTCACCATGTTGCCCAGGGTGGTCTCGAACCTGCAAGCTCAGACAATCCTCTCGCCTCGGCCTCCCAAAGTGTTGGTATTACAGGTTTGAGCCACTATGCCAGGCCTAAGCTGTGTGTATTTATTGTGTAAACATGTTGTATATATATTTTAAAACAACATGTTCACACAATAAATATACATAGTTTATTTGTCAATTAAGAAACAAAATTTAAAAAAAACCCAATAATTTCCAGCTCCATTCCTCCTTACTCCTTCAGCAGCCATAACTTTCAAATCTTTTAGCAATTTCTTCTAGTATTTATGTTTATATTTCTAGATAATATGCCTCTACTGTGTTTTGTGATTGATGCATTTTTTACTTTGATAAAGATTTTGCTGCTTTTTACCAGGATTATCACTACCAACTCCCCCCCCCCGCTTTTATCCCCCAAATTCCAAATATATAGTGAGGAGAGAAGGAGGGGGAGGGGAAAGACAGTGTAAAGTCTTGTTCTATGGCATATTGTAAAGTGCATATATATGTAGACAAATAATAAAATAAAATAGTAGGCTGAGCATAGTGGCTTACATCTGTCTTCCCAGCACTTTGGGAGGCAGAGGCAGGAGGATTTCTTGAGGTCAAGACCTTCTTGAACAATATAGAGAGATCCTGTTATACACACACAGACACACACACAGACACACACACACACACACACACACACACACACACACACACACACGCACACACACGAAATTAAAACATCAGCCGGGTGTGGTGGCATGTAGTCCCAGCTACTCCAGAGGCTGAAGTGGGAGAGTGGCTTGAGTTCAGGAGGTTGAGTCTGCAACAAGCTATGATAAGTGCAACTATACTCCTGCCTGGATGACAGAGTACGACCCTGTCTAAAAAAAAAAAGAAAAAAAAGGAAAAAAAAATGATAGCAAGATCCTACATTATGCTTGCTTTGTACTAGCTGCAGTTCTAAGCTCTTTGTATCTATTCACTCATTCATTTAACTCTCACAGAAATTCTATAAAATAGGTGCCAAGATTATCACCATTTTATAGATTAGAAAACTAAGGCACAAAGAGTTTAAGTAGCTTGTAGCTGTTACAGATCATCCACCCAAAGTCTGTAAATAGGCTCCAAGATAATAGATGTGACAGCTCTTTGAAAAAATCAGAAGTAATAGATACTTGCAAAGGGAAAAAATGACAACATGGACAGGGACAATAATGATGATGTTTGGCCAGTACCGGACACACAGGAACAGCTTGTGTGTGTGTGTGTGTGTGTGTGTGTCTATGTGTGGGGAAGCATGATGCTTATGCAATTGGGGGTCCTTCTTTAAAAAAAGAGTGCAAAAATAGGTACCAAAATATGTATTTACTTAGAGTGAGAAAAAATCACAACAGATTAGCAATCTAAAATTGTGACAAATACCATGAACATGACAACATCCAGAAAAACAACATAATATATTAATAACAGCCTGACACACCTCTCAAATTCCTTTTCCTACCTTATTGGCCTCACACTCTGATCACCTGCTCATATATCAGCAATTCTGTAATACCATTTGCTCAAGGAGCTTAGAAAACAAATTCATTCTTTCCTCTAGTGTAATAGATAAAAATATGTTTTTAATATTAACAGCTTAGCACTTTATTTCAGTTTTACAATTTGTTATTAAGAATGTTGTGCGAATTTTAGGATGGCTGTCCAATTTGGAAGAAACTCAAGTACACAGATCTTTTGTAATGAGCTGATAATTTCAGAGCATTTCGAGGTTTACTGTGTTGTCATTGCTTTTCTTTGAAATGACATTCATGAACAAGAGACTGGAAGGAAACCCAAAGTGTGGAGCCCTCCAGCTTGTCACCTCTGAGGGTGAAAACCCCTAGACGTCAAGCCCTGACCTCTAATGCTTAGGCCACTCTCATCCCCATTTTTGTGGCTGTGATGTTGCAGTTCCATTCAGGTGACAGAGTCCTGGTCCCCAAGAACAGTGCAGGCTTAATCTCCCAGGTTGAAGACCGAAGTGTGGGGACACAATGACCTTGTGGTCAAGGCCCTGTGATCTAGGCTGATGCTGGCAGTATTAGAGGGCAGGAGGCCCAGGCAGGCTCTGGAGTTAAAACTGTAACTTGTTTCAGGAAGGAGGCCAGGGCTTGATGAACAGACTGAGATAAATATGCTAATGAGAAGACTTGCTATACTGTGCATGAGCTGAAAGACAACTATGCATTTCTTTATTCAAATAAAACACCTGAGACATTCCAGCAAAATAAAGACATAAGTCTTCATTTGAACAACTTTCATTACAAGGCATGGAAGGAGCAAAGTAGGGATGGGAGAGAGCACAGATTAGCAGTAAGGAGATATGGGTTTCACTGCTGGACTAGACCACGGCCCACATGCCTTTACTTCCTCTCTGCAAATGGGAGTGATGAAATGCATCACTCCCTCGGTTCCTTTCAGGACCCTAAACTAGCCAGATGCGAGTATGAATGAAAATCCCCACCCCTCATATCCCAACCCAATCCAAACAGGCAATTAGCTGAGTGGGGACACAGTCCTTGTCATGTTCCCCTGTTTCATTGGTGTAGCCAATGTCACACACCAGACTTGGAATTTGAAAGGAAATTCAAGAGAGGGCACCATAAACCATTCTATAAAAGCAGAATCTTTTCCATCGTCATCCCACAATTTTGCAAGTTGTACAAATTCATGGAAACCTTGGTGTCTTAAAAGTTAAAAAAAGATAAGTGAGAGAAGGTACAAAAAAGAATCTATAAGCACCTTCTAGCTTGAGGCTTGTAGAGTGCACTTCCAATGATGGAGGTGGAAAGGGAACTAAATAAAGCTTCTAAATGCCTTCCTCCTTCTCCTCCTTCTCCTTTTTTCCTCTCTTCCTCCTTCTCTTCCTCCTCCTCCTTCTCCTTCTAAGTATTAAAGTACAATATAAAGAGGCTTGACACCTTCTAAATTGTGTTTCTGTAAGCATCTTAAAACAACTTGTGGGCTTTTTCTAGTTAAAATATTAGGAAACAAGGTTTTAGGGTACTATTTCTCCAATTAATAAAAAATATTTTAATAATGCACAATGATATAGAATGATAAGTTAAAATATAAACCCTGATGCAGTAAAGAAACTTCTCTTCCCAATTTTAGTCACTGGTGTACAAATCTGTTCAGGGAACACCTTGACTTTCAAAAACAGCATCATGTGCTCTCTGGCTCAGTTTTTTTTTTTTTTAAAGAGTGAGTGTACATCACTTTTTTTCTGACCAAAAATATTTTCTTATTTTAAAATCATTAGCTCTGATAATAAAATAACACACAACCATGAAAAAGATTACAAATTTGGGAGGCCGAGGTGAGTGGATTGCCTGAGCCCATGGGTGTGAGACCAGCCTGGACAACTTAGCGAGATCTCGTCTCTACAATAAATCAAATTTAACCAGTAATAGCCTGTAGTTCAGGCTATTTGGAAGGGCTGAGGTAGAAGGATTGCCGGAGTTCAGCAGGTTGACGCTGGGATGGTCGTGAGCGTGCCACTGCACTGCAATCTAGGCGACTGAGTGAGACTACAACTCAAAAAAAAAAAATTACAAACTGTACAGCATAAAATAGTGACAGTTCCTATAACTCCAAAGGGAAACACTGCTTGGTTTGTATTCATCCAGGTAAGTTTTCAATGCATGCTATTATAGATCTTCGCGGTATACATAAATTGAATAGGACATATGTATTGCTGTTTTCACTTTGCCCTTTTATTTTCTTTAACTTGGATATCATTAATGGACATCTATCTGTGTCAATGCATGTAGTTACTTCTCTCTTTACACCACCACAAATTCCCATTGTAAAGAAGGATCATGATTGTTTAATTGGCTATTAATATGCATTTAAGTTGTTTCCAGTGTTTCTGCATGGAAACAGTAACGAGTAAAATACTTGTTTAAATATCTTCGTGCACATCTGCACATATTTCTGCAAGATAAATTCTTAGAAGGGGAATTGCTGCGTCAGGGACCATGCATATCTTAATTTTGATACACACTGCCAAATTGTCTTCCAAAAGGATTAAGCCCATTTATACCCCAACACTGTCACATAAATTTGCCTGCTTTTTTCTCTGACATTTTGTTAACATTTGTACCTACTAACTTTTAAAGCTTTAGTAATCTGATTATGAAAGGAAGATATGTTGCTCAAATTTTTCACATCTGAATTTGCTATTATATGATAGGAAGATATTATGTAAAAGATCACTAATAATAATGAAAAAAATTGGTACAGTTTTTTTTTAAGTTTTAAAACAAAGTTTAATAGAGAAAGAAGAGAGAAAAGAAAGGGAGGCATACCAGAGCTGGCACAGGCAAAAGTAACTGCCAGTTCAAAGGCCTAACATCTGGGATCTACTGTTTCCCAGGTTTCGAAGGTTCCAGAATTGATGGTGTGTTCTGCGTCCTACCTCCTTCCTGACTTATTGCCCTCTCCCCAGCCTCTCTAGCTCCCCAAATGTTTGTGTCCCTCAGTTCTTCTCCCCACACTACTCTCCATGATTCCATCGTTTGAATTCAAACAGAACCCAAATTTGATGCCTGTCCTTTCAACCAGTGGACAAATGTGGACTTTAAGATGTGATTGCATAGAAGGGAAAATGGTTTTACCTCCACAGGACCAGAGCTGTCATCAGGACTAGTGGCTTTTGTCTTGAAAATGAGGGCTCCCTTTGTAAGGGGTCTATTTGTTTCTGCGTTTTAGTATTTTTTCCTAGTTGAAACAAAAATGCATAAACAAAAGTTAAAAAAAAATTCATACAGGATGTGTAGAACTAATGAAAAGTGAGTTCCTCAATCTCAGTCTAGACCTACAGTCTTGCAACATCTATTAATAATTTTTAGTGTACTCTTCCAGTGATTTTCTATGTGCATACACATGTCAATTTTTTTTACATAAATGGAAGCATGCCATGCACACTGTTGTATAATCTACTTTAAAAAATCAAATGTATTATATATATTATTATAAATCTTCACATTCACATGTACCTAATTCTTCTTAACAAATGCACAGTATTCTCTGGTGGATATGGCACAGTTTATCTTCCCAAGTCTCTACTATAGAGGACTTAGGTTGTGTCTCTTGTTTGGGTATGACATATAGATAATGTTCTTTGTGTGTGTATGTTAGTATATGTGCAGGATCTGTTGCTAAAATGCAATTGCTGTGTTATAGGATTTTTGCTTTTTAATGTGGCTAGTTACTGCAAAACCACTTTTGAAAAAAGTTTTACCAATTCACTCTCTTTCCAATGTGTAAAGGGCTTTTTGGTTTGAAAAATATAGTTTATGTAGAAGGTGTATCGGGGGGGAGAGAGAGAGAGAGAGAGAGAGAGAGAGAGAGAGAGAGAGAGAGAGATTCACCTCCCCAAGAAAGGGGCCAAGGTTAGGAAACTTGGTGACGACCATAACTCAAAGAGCACACGGTCACACCAGAGTCTAGTAAGACAATGGCCAGAAGTGAATTTTCAATGAAAGGTGCAAATTACATAAAATGGAAGCCATCTGGATCCTTCAAAGGGAGTCACATCAGGCCTATTGATATGAGTGTTCCTTTATGACTCTACACTATTTGTTTCTATGTACTCCAAGTCCTTAGTGAACCACCCCAACTTTGGCAATTTTACCAATAAATTACTGTCTCTGAAGGAGGTGATAGTCCCAATATCACTTAAGTGCCCATACCCAAACTGCTTTCTTGCACATTCTTCTACTCTGAAGCTTGAGCTTACCTCTAAGTTATTAGCAGAACCACTTCCCATTGCCCCTGAATTACTAACTGCTCTAAGCCACTGATTGTCCAAAGAAAAAATATCACATTCACTGCCATTAATAATAGTCCTTCTGTCAGATTACAGAACTTCTTCCCCAAAGTGCTCACAACATTTTTTTTAAAACATATTTTTTCTTATAAAATTGTGGGGTACAGTTAAGGGTTAGGTATACAAATGTGCATCGTTCAGGCACCCTTGTTGATAAGGTGTGTCTCCCCATTGCCAGACAGATATTGACTGCCATTAATCCCACCTCCCTTCCCCTCTCTGCCCTCCCATAGTTTCCCACCACTGTCAGTCCTTTTTTATAGTATTGTGGTAGATGTTCAAGGTCTACTATATGAGTGAGAACATGTGATACTCAGATCTTTGTTTCTGTGAGAGATCACTCAGTATTTTAGATTCTAGTTCCATCCAGGTTGCTGCGAGATTCATGAATTTGTTCTTTTTTATGGCAGCATAGTATTCCATCATGTATATGTACCACATTTTTTAAATCCAGTCCTCTTTTGATGGACAGCATGGTTGGTTCCAGGTTCTTGCTATTGTGAACAATGCTGCGATAAACATTCGTGTGCAGGTATCTTTTTTATAGAGTGATTTGAGTTCTTCAGGATATATTCCCAGTAGGGGGATTGCGGGGTCATATGGCAGGTTGATATTTAGAGCTTTTAGGAATCGCCACACTGCTTTCCACAGAGGTTGCACTAGTTTACACTCCCACCAACAGTATAGAAGTGTTCCCTTTTTACCACACCCTCTCCAGCAGCTGTTATTTTTTGAATCGTTGATAATTGCCATTCTGACTGGAGTTAGGTGGTATCTCAGTGTGGTTTTGATTTGCATCTCCCTGATGATTAGTGAGGTTAAACATTTCTTCATGTGTCTGTTGGCTGCTCAGATGTCTTCCTTTGAGAAGTGTCTGTGCATATCTTTTGCCCACTTTATAATGGGGTTGTTTGTTTTTTTCTTTTTAGCATGTTTGAGTTCCTTGTAGATCCAAGATGTTAAGCCTTTGACGAACCTGAAGTTGGCAAATACTTTTTCCCAGTCTGTGGTCTGTCTCCCTGCTCTCTTGATGGTTTCTTTGGCTTTCAGAAGCTTTTCAGTTTAATGAGGTCCCACTTGTCTATCTTATCTCTTATGGCCTGTGGGTTTCGGGTTTTATTCAGGAATTGGATGCCAGTTCCAATTTCCACAAGGGTATGTCCTGCATTTCCTAAGGTTCTTATGGTTGGAGGTTTTACATTTAGGTCTCTAATCCATTTAGAGTTAATTTTTGTGTATGGGGATAGATAGGGGTCTTGTTTGAGTCTTCTGCATGTGGTCAGTCAGTTTTCCCAGCATCATTTGCTATATAGGTTCTCCTCTCCCCAGTGGTAGGTGGTGGAGGCTTTGTCGAAGACGAGTTGTTTGAGAAATTGAGGTTTTGCTTCTGGAATCTCAATTTTATTCCATTGGTCTATATGTCTGTTCCTGTACCAATACCAAGCTGTTTTGATTATT
>NW_007248118.1:100957-101953 GCF_000164805.1 Carlito syrichta
GAGACTTTGCCAAAGTCCTTTATCAGTGTAAGGAGGTTTTTGACAGATTCTCTTGGGTTTTCAAGGTACACAATCATGTCATCTACAAAGAGAGATAACTTGACTTCCTCTTTTCTTATTTGGATACGCTGATTGCCTTCTCTTCTTTGATTGCTATAGCCAGGACTTCCAATACTATATAGAACAGGAAGGGTGAGAGTGGGCATTCTTGTCTTGTTCCAGTTTTCAGGGGAAACTGTTCCAATTTTTGTCCATTTAGGAGTATGCTGGCTGTGGGTTTTATTATTTTGAGGTATGTTCCACGTATGCCTAGGTGTTCGAGGGTTTTTATCAAGAAGGGGTGCTGGATTTTATCAAAAGTTTTTTCTGCATCTAATGATATAATCATGTGGTTTTTGTTTTGACATCTGTTGATGTATTTAGTTACATTTATGGTTTCAGGAATGTTGAACCAAACTTGCATCCCAGGGATGAAGTCTACTTGCTCATGATGCATGATTTTTGAGATATGTTGTTGAATCCGGTTCGCTAGGATCTTGTTGAGAATTTTAGCATCTATGTTCATCAAAGATATTGTCCTGTAGTTCTTTTTCTTTGTTGGGTCTTTACCTGGCTTGGTTATCAATGTGATGTTAGCTTTGTAAAATGATTTGGGGAGAGTTCCATCTTTCTCAATTGCCTGGAATACCTTCAGTAGGATTGGTATCAGCTCCTTCTTAAATGTCTTGTAGAATTCTTCTGGAAAGCCATCTGGTCCAGGGCTTTTTTTGTAGGTAGTTTTCTTATAATGTAGTCAATTTCCTTGATTGTTATTGGTCTATTTAGGGTTTCAATTTCTTCTTGTTTCAACCTAGGCAGGTTGTGTGACATCAGAAATTCCTCCATTTTCTTAAGGGTTTCAAGTTTGTTTCCATACAAGTGTACATAGTAGTCTCTGATGATCTTTTGTATTTCCTCAGGGTCAGATGTGACTTCATCTTTTGTGTTTCTGATTGT
>NW_007248118.1:102891-144344 GCF_000164805.1 Carlito syrichta
TTGTTTTATGAAAGTTGGCACAACTATGTTGGGTGCATATATGTTTAGGATAGATATTTCCTGTTGATGGAGTGAATCTTTTATCATTATGTAGTAGCGCTCTGTATCTTTTTAAATTTTTGATAGCTTAAATGGTATTTTGTCTGAAGTTACGATCGCAACTCTTCCTTTCTTTTGTGCTCCATTCACTTGAAAGTTTGTTTCCCATCTTCTTACTTTGAGTCTGTGTATGTCCTTTTCAGTGAGGTGAGTCTCTAGAAGGCAGTATATTGTTGCCTGGTGATATTTTATCCATTTTGCCATTCTATGTATTTTCAATGGTGCATTTAGTCCATTCACATTTAGGGTAATTATTGAAATGCAAGAGTTGATCCCTGTCATAAGGCTCTTACAGAGTTGTTGTTACTGTTTGTTTGTTGCCTTTCTTTTGGTTTTGGAGTTGGTTCATGTGTGTTTTTAATCTTTTGCCTGTACTCTTGTGAAGAATGCTGTTGTTCTTTTTTCTTTTTCTTCTGTGTTTAGTACTTTCTTAAGTGTTTCTTGTAGAGGTGGTCTGGTGGCAGTGTAGGTTCTTAGGGATTGGATATCTAGAAAATATTTCAATTCTCCCTCCCTAATAAAGCTTAGCTTGGCTGGGCAGGTTATTCTTGGTTGAAATTGTTTATCTTTTAGAACTTTAAGGATAGGGCTCCAGGCTCTCCTAGCCTGGAGGGTTTCTGTAGATAAATCTGCTGCTATTCTAATTGGCTTCCCTGGTAGGTAGTCTCTTGCTGCCTTTAGGATTTTTTCTTTTATAGTTACCTTGTTTAGGTGAGTTATTATGTGTCTGGAGTTGATCTTCTCATTTGTTGTCTTGCTGGGGTTCTCTGACTCTCTTGTGCTTGAATTTTTTCATCACTGATGAGATGAAGGAAGTTTTCCTGAATGATTTCATGAAATTTTTGTTCCAGTGTGACCTCTTACTCTCTCTGCCTCAGAAATGCCAATCACTCTTAGATTGGGTCTCTTGAAGTAATAAATAATTTTCTGAAGTTTTTAAAATGTCTTTTAAAGCTTCTTTTCTATGTTTTTGACAGTTTGCGTTAATTCTGCATTTTGGTCTTCAAGTTCTGAGATACTTTCTTCTGCTTGGCTAATTCTGCTTTCCATGCTTAATAGTTTGTTATTTATTTTCATCACAGTATTCTTTACTGCTGTTATTTCTGTCATCAGCTCCTTCCTATTTTCCTCCTGTCTCTCCTCAAATTTTTAAATTCTTTCTATTAAAGTCTTGATGTCTGGGTTTGTTCCTTGTCACCAGTCATTCTGGGGGTTCTTCATTGTTTGTGTTCCAAAGTCTGTTTTCTCAGTGTCTGACCTCCCAGGGGTCCGTGTGAGCCCTATATTCTTCTTTTGGTTTTTCTTCATTTGTGCAGATTTTTCCTCCCTACTTTTCCCTTCCCTCCACTTTCCCATCTTCTTTAACTCTGTTATTCAGGGGTGGAGGGGTTGCTTTTACTTCTGCTTGTTCAATCTCCTATTCTTCCTAATGTATTTCCTCTTGCTTTGTTCAGTTCTGGAGTTGGACTGTAGGTTGAGGGCAGTACTTTTTGTAGTTTTGGGATTTAATTAAGGGGGGAGCTGTGATTCAAAATCTTTCTGCAGATCCTGATATCTGCCAACAGGTGTATGGATAGTCTGAAACCCACTTCCCACTGCCTTGGAGTCTGTCCATGCAGTGGGGCTGTAGGTTTACTCCCTGAAAGCAAAATGAGGTTAACAGAGGGAAGAGAATGAAGCAGACAGTGGGGGAAGGAAGGGGATGGAGAGAGAGAGAGAGGAGTGAGAGGGAAAACGGATGAGTGTAATGACTGGTAAATGAAGAGAGACACAAAGACTGAAACAATATATAAAGAAAAACAATAACCACGACTGAAAACTAACCAACAACCATATAAAAAGCTCAAATACACAATGATGCTAATGTAGTGCTGACCAACCTCCTTATTGGTGTGCTATTCCTCTGTACAATGATGGGGTTTACAGAGAAATAAGAAAAAGGAAAAAAAAAAAGAAAAGAAAAGGAAAAAGGGATAGATTAAAGTCAGTAGACTAACAGAACCAACCAAGCACACTCTGAGACTTTTCCTTTAAGTCCAATGTCCTTTTAGCTCTGATTTCTAGCTGTCTTTGCAGGCTGGTAGAATTGTTCACAGTTAAGGTCAGTTGCCCCTGGCCTGCTGTGAAGAACAGTTCATATATGGGCCCCCTGCCCAGTCTATTACTGAGATCTGGCTTTGTCTATTTATCAAGAGGGAAGAGCCTCTGTCATTCCTGTTTTGATGCTGTTACCTTGGATCTCCAGCAGGTGATGCTATCTCACTGCTGCAGTCCAGAGGGGAGTGAGCTGGTGCCACCAGAGGCGGCAACTTCCCTGTGCATGGGTTGGGGGTGGGGAGGGGAAGCTCCACAGGCCTGCCTCCAGGCAAGGGGTGTGGCATGGCAGTGGCAGTGGCAGCAGCAGTTGGGCAGTGGTGATCTCAGAAGATCCTGCTTGTGGGGGTTTCACAGTCTGAAGTTGTGGGTCACCTCAGGCATGGGCTGGCAATGACCACAGTGGTGGCATCTGCGACTGTGGGAGCAGCCCAGACCGCTGTGATGTCTGAGTAGCGATGGTGATGGCAGTGGCGGCTGAGCTCCCTGTGAAGAACAGGTTGTGGAAGATGGGAGCTGCAGCCCTTGGGAGAGAGCTAGGGTCTTTATGGGTGTTCTCTTTCACAGAGGGTCTCACAGACCATGCTGTCCCATCGCCATACTGCTGGAAGTTCACTCACAACATTTTGATACATGATATCTGATTTCCCTCAATTGCTGCTTACTGAGGTGGGAAAGGTGTTGAAACTCTGTGGTGATATGAGGAGACGTCTTGATAACTCCTGCGGCAGTCATCAAAACAAAGTCCTGTGTCAAAGTCTATGACTAAGTCAAGATGGATGCAAAGAAACTAGGTGACACGATTTTTTTTTTAGTTGGAGTCTCACTCTTGTTGCTCAGGCTGGAGTGCAGTGGCACCAGCCTCAATCTGCTAGGCTTAGGTAATCCTTCTGCCTCAGTCTTCCCAGTAGCTGGAACTACAGAGGCACACCACCACGTCCAGCTAGTTTTTGTGATTTATTGTAGAGATGAGGTGACAGGATTTTTAAAAAAACTCTATTAAATGATATTTCCAGGGGAAGGCAAGATGGCAATGGGATAGGTTGCAGTGTGAGAGTCTCTGCTAAAGTGAGTTCCCATAAAACTCTCTGCATGAGTGGGTATGTGCCAGTGGGTGAGTGAAAGTTCGTCTGAGGGTAAACTTGGGGTCATGCACCTGGGGCTGTCCTCTGGAGGTGACTGCAACCCCACACTGCCCTGGGATTGGAGCCCCTGGCATGCAGAATTGTCTGCTGCTCTCAGGGCTCTCTTGAGAAGAGGCAGCAGAGAACAGCTGCTCTTCATCACCTGGTACCTGGCCCATGCCATCACCTGTGGAGGCCAGACACTAACAGCAGGAATAGTGAAGAAGGCAGGGTGTGGAGAACTGGAACAGTGCCCCACTGCCAGTGAGGAGATGCCAACTGGTGCCATCTTCTCTGTCCTGGGACTTGGCAGAGTCTTGCATTGCCTCACTCAGCTCTGTCCAGTCTCTGACCTGAGACCCAGAGGCTATCCCTGTACCTCTTGGGAATTGACCATCAGACTTGGAGAGACAGACATGCCTCCTCCACACTGGACCAGGTACAAGAATGTCTGATCTGAGTGGGAAACTTGACAGTAGTAGCAGCAGCAAACCAGTCAGATGAGTCCAGATTTGATCCAACCTCCTCCCATAGTAGTCTGCAGAGTGTCTGACCTATGCTGTGAGCAACACTATCAGCATGTGCTGAGACTGGAGCTGTTCATTAATGTGGTGGCAGCCAAAAGTGGTGGCAGCCAAATGCCACCACAGAAAAAAGCCATGGCAGTGCTTGGGAGAGGAATCTGGAGTTACAGAAATGGCCACAGAGTGAGTTTTGTTTGTTTGTGTTTGTTTATATTTTTGTATTTGCTTTGTTTCTTTTACTTCAATTTTTTTTACATTTTCTGTTTGTGTTTGAGTATTTTTGAGGGTGAGTATATCAACAGGGTTTTTCGTTTGTTTGTATGATTGTATTTTTTTTCTATTTTTGCTTGCTTCTCTGTTTATTCATTAGTTGGTGCACCTGTCTGCTTTCCCTCTTCTTATTTTCTCTCTTTACCTTCCTTTCATCTTCCTACTTCCTTTTTCCATTATTTTCCTTTTTCTTATCTTATTTTGCTTTCATGGGGCAAGCATGCACCCCCACTGCATGGACAGATTGCAAGGTGGTGGAAAGTGGCTTCTGGAAGGCCCACACACCTGTCAGTAGATACTGGGATCTGCAGATAGATTCTGAATCACAGCTCCCTCTTAATCAAATCTTAAAACTGCAAAAAAGCACAGTACACTACCCCCATTCCAGCTTCAAAATTGAACAAAGGCAGAAAATCTACATAAGGAAGAATAGGAGATTGAGCAAGCAGAAATAAAAGCTGTCTCCCCTATCACTGAACAACAGAATTAAAGAAGAGGTTAAGAAAGGGGGGAGGAAAACCTTCACAAATGACGAAAAACCAAAGGAAGAATATGGATCTCATACAGACCCCTGGAAAGACAACAACTGAGAAAAAAGACTTCAGAATTCAAACAATTAAGAGCCCCCAGAATGACAGGCCTTAAACCATAAATCCAGATATCAAGATATTAGTAGAGAGGATAAATAGAAATGAGGAGAGACAAGTGGAAAGAATGAAGGCATTGATAACTGAGATAACAGCAATAAAGAATACAGTGAATGAAATAAATAACAAACTGATAAGCATAGAAAGCAGAATTAACAAAGTAGAAGAAAGCATCTTAAAGCTTGAGGACCAAAATATCAAACTAACCCAAACTGTTAAAAACATAGAAAAGAAGCTTAAAAAGACAGAGCAAAACCTCTAAGAGATGAGTGATTATATCAAGAGGTCAAACCTAAGATTAATTGGAATATCTGTGGCAGATAGAGAGAAGAGATTACCCTGGAACAAACATTCCATGAAATTATTCAAGAAAACTTCCCTTATCTCGTCAGAGATGTGACATCCAAACACAAGAGATTCAGAAAACCTTTGCAGGACAACAAATGAGAAGACCAACTCCTAGACATGTAGTAATTCGCTTACACAAAGAAGGTATAAAGGAAAAAATACTAAAGGCAGCAAGAGAGAAAGGTCAGACAACAAACCAGGGAAGACCGATTAGAATAGCAGCAGACTTATCTACAGAAACACTTTAGTCTAGGAGAGACTGAGTTCAATCTTCAAAATTCTCAAAGATAAATAATTTCAATCCAGTTAAGCTAAATTTCATCCATGATGTAGAATTAAAATCCTTCCCAGACATTCAATCCCTAAGAGTTTATGTTGCTTCCAGACCAGCTTTACAAGAAACACTTAAGAAAGTGTAGAACACAGAAAAAAAAAAAAAAAGAATGATCACATCCTTCCCAAGAATGCAGGAAAATGGTTGAAATTGCACATAAATCAATCCAAAAAAACAAAAGAAAGACAACCAACCAACCAACAAACAAACAGAAGCAATAACAGCAAACTCCATAAGAACCTCATAACAGGGATAAATCCTCACATCTCAATAATTAGCCTGAGTGTGAATGGATTAAATGCACCACTGAAAAGACATAGAATGGTAAATTGGATAAAATATCATGATGCAACAATATGCTGTCTCCAGGAGACTCATCTCATCAGAAAGTACACTCACAGACTCAAAGTAAGAGGATGGAAAACAAATTCTCAGGCAAACAGAACACAAAAGAAAGCAGGAGTTGTGATCTTAATATCAGACAAAATATCCTTTAAGCTATCAAAAACTAAAAAAGATAAGGAGGGTCACTACATGATGATAAAGGTTCAATCCATCAACAAAAAAGTCTGTCTTTAACATATATGCACCCAACATAGAAGCTCCAACTTTCATAGAGCAACTTCTAGGTAAGCTAAAAAATGATATAGAATCTAACACTATTATAGCTGGTGAGTTAAATGCCCCACTCACAATCCTAGACAGATCATCAAGACAAACAATCAATCGGGATATCTGAAACCTCAACATGATGATGCTTGAACAGATGGACTTAATAGATACCTACAGAACACTTTACCTAACAACCAAAGAATATGCATTATACTCATTACCACATAAGACGTATTCTAAGATCAACTACATTCTCAGCCATAAATCAAGCATAAACAAATTTCATAATATCAAAAATACTGCCATACACCTTCTTAGACCACAGTAAAATAAAAATAAATATCAACACCAACAAAGTTCCCCCCAAACCCACAAAGACATGGACATTGAATAGCATGATGCTGAACAACTCCTGGGTCAACATGAACATGAAAACATAAATTAAAAGATTCCTGGATACAAATGAAAATGAAGAACAATCTTATCAAAAATCTCTGGGATCCAATGGAAGTAGTAGTAATAGGGGAATTCATATCTCTATAAACACACATAAGGAAAATGGAAAGCTAACAAGTTAATAACTGAACAAGTCACCAAAGAAAGCTGGAAAAGCAAGACTACTAAAACCCCAATTTTAGCAGAAGAATTCAGATCACCAAAATAAAATTCCAAATACAGGACATAGAAGACAAAAATATAATTTAAAAAATCAATGAAACCAAAAGCTGGTTGTTTGAAAGGATAAAAAAGATAGAAGGACCCCCTGGACTAAGAAAAAGAAAGAAAAAGTCCAAATAAATACAGTCAGAAATGCAAAAAATCAAGTTACAACTGACCTCAAAGAAATACATAAGATTATCAGAGATTACTATGTACACTTGTATGGAAACAAACTTGAAACCCTAAATGAAATAGAGGACTTTCTGACATCACACAACCTCCCCAGTTTGAAACAAGAAGAAATTGAGACCTGAAATAGTCCAATAACAACCCAGGAAATTGACTATGTCATAAACTACCTACAAAAAAAATCCCTGGACCAGATGGTTTTTCAGCAGAATTCTACAAAACATACAAGGAAGAGCTGATACCATCCTATTGAAGTACTCCAGGGAATTGAGAAAGTTGGAACTCTCCCCAAATCATTTTATGAAGCTAACATCACCTTGATACCCAAATCGGATAAAGATCCAACAAAGAAAGAGAACTACAGGCCAATATCCATGACGAACATAGATGCTAAAATTCTCAACAAGATTCTAACAAACTGGATCCAAAAATACATCTCAAAAATCGTCTACCATGACCAAGTAGGCTTCATCCCTGGGATGCAAGGTTGGTTCAACATCTGTAAGACCATAAACATAATTAAATACATCAACAGATGTACAAAAAAATCCCACATGGTTATAAAACTTCAAGCTCAGGATTGGCACATAGTAGGTACTCAGCACATAGTAGTCTCCCTTTCCACCCTGGGAAGAGATGCTTTGTCTAGAAGTCTCATTCCCTCAGGAGAAGAGAATCTAAGGTCATAACTAGTTGTAGTAATACTGAGAGAAAACCAAGGCATGATATTCTATCAATATTTTCTCCTCATGTCTCCTAAACCTTCCCTGAGCTGCTTCAGAATTCTTTATTACAGATTTCAGTTGCCAAAATGCAGGGGTATGGGTCTTCCAGCTGTTAAATATTGAAATGCCTCCTTACTGACTTACTGCTTACTGCTAAGTTCCCTCTGCATCAAGTCTCTGAATGACCATTTCAGCTACCTTAGAACTCCTTACCTTCCCTTGATCCAGCAACCAGAGTTAATGTCTTCTCCTTGGGATCTGGGGAAGAAGGGAGTGCTTCAAGGACCTTTATAAGAACTCTGGGTAGCTGTCCATTCTGATACATTTGGTACCCAGGCCCTACTGGTTTCCGAGCACTTTAATTATTGCCTGTTTTTCTGTTTGTTTTGAGTCAGGGTCTCACTCTGTTACCCACTTTGGAATGCAGTGGCAAGATCATGGCTCACTGCAGCCTCGAACTCCTGGGCTCAAGCAATCCTCTTTCCTCAGCCTCCAGAGTAACTGAGACTGCAGGTATGCTTCACCACACCTGGCTAACTTTTTATTTTTGTACAGATGTGGTCTGGCTATGTTACCTAAACTGGTCTCAAACTCCTGGGTTCAAGCAATTCACCCACCTTAGCCTTCTGGAGTGCTGGGATCACAAGTGTGAGCAATCATACCGGGCCTATCACCTCTATTTTTAAGCAGGCCTTTCTTCATACACCTCTTATTTGGTCCCCAACTTGCTTGTGGAACAGCAGAGAACTTGAAGTCATGCCCTCCTCAGGAGGTCCCTTTTGTGGCCCAGAGTGACCTGCCCTGGCTACTTCTCTGTCCACAGAACTTCTCCTCCTACCTCCAGCTGCCATGAGGTCACTTTTCCTTGGTTTGTAAGATGAGCCAAAATGGTGTAACTGAAGTTCCAGGCAACAGGTTTGCTTTGTTTTGTTTTGAAGGATTCTGAACCTTGGAAGGAGGGATATCAACAATGTGGTTTCCTGTAAGGGGAAGGGGGATAGGAGGACTGTTGGAAACACTGATCTCCCCTGGAAAGCACATATATACTTGGAAAGAGCTCTTGGAACTGCTCTCAGACCTAGCCCATGTACACACAAAACCTCTCAAGTTTGGGCCCTGTCTGTCTCCAGAGGTGCCCCCTCCTGGGAGCCATCTCCTCCCAGGGTGTAGAGTTACTTACTGTGCAGAGGCCCATGAATCCATACTTGCCACAAGCATTGTTCACTACAAGCACTGTATTCATTCCACTAATATTGACAGAATACTGTAGCATCCCTGTCCTCGCTGGTTTTTAAATGTGGTTAGATACCATTATGATTAATAAAATACAAATTAATCCAAACTCAGGTGCTTTTTATCACTTACATTAAAAATCAGCTGGTACTAAAAGCACAACTACTATCATGTGGGAAGGCTGTAAAATTTGACATTAACGAGGCTTTCATCTTGGAAAAGTTTCATTGTAGCTCATTATGAAGGTGAGAATAAGGTATATGTTATGCTTTAATAGGCAGCACAGGGATAAAGAGACATATAAGAGCATCAACCCACTACTCCTCTGCCTGGGAAATCATTATTCCAGCCAGTGGGGTGTTCCTGGTTTTGCACAACTACAAAGTAAAGAAGAAGATTAGAGTAATTCTAGCATCTCAAACCTTGGCAAAGCATGGTCACATCTAAATAGGACTTTTGCAAGCAAGATTAGTGATAGCTGCTGAATACAAGTATGTCATGCCTTCTGGAAACATAGAGATCTGAAGGGGGCTGGAGGCCAATGCAATTAGATTTGCATTTTCTCTTCCCACCCTCCTCAGTTCTCTGCCCTCCTCTTCTCTCCTCTGGCTAGTGTTCAGGAAAGCGCTGGCAGGTAGTTTCCAGCTGGGGTGGCTGCCAGGTTTCTAGATGGAGGAGCTAGGCTACAGCTGTGTTGGCAGGTAAGAGAGTGGAGGAACTAGGGTAAATGAATTAAGTCCTAATTCTCCATGGTTGAGCTATGGGGCATTTCTAACACACGGGGGCAGCTGCTTGCCTCATTGCCTTGTCTGGTCCGAGTACAGTGTTGCAAATAGATTGAAACACAACAGTGACCAGAAGGAAGAGAATCACCATGCTAGAGCAAAGCAGGGAGGGGTGAGCTTGTTTTAAACAAAACCCCAATACAATTTTCTATTAAAAATTTTTTTTATTTTAAAGATGTGGGGTACAATTCAGGGTTAAGTATACAAATGTTCATTATGCAGGTACTCTTGTTGATGAGATGTGTCCTTCTCTCCCCTGGCAGAATCCCACTACTGACAGTCCCCCTTCACTCCCTGGTAATTTCCCACTACTGATAGTCCTTTTCTTAAAGTATTATGATAACTGTTCAAGGTCCACTTACGAGTGAGGACATGTGATACTCAGTTCCTTGTTTCTGTGATAGATCACTCAATATTATAGATTCTAAATCCATCCAAGTTGCTTTGAATTTCATAATTTTGTCCTTCTTTATGGCTGCATAATAATATTCCATTGTGTATATGTACCACATTTTTTCTATCTAGTCCTCTTTCGATGGGCAGCACAGTTGGTTCCATGTTTTTGCTATTGTGAACAATGCTGCAGTAAACATGTGTGTGCAGGTATCTTTTTCATAGAGTGATCTGAGTTCCCCTGGATATATTCCCAGTAGGGGGATTGTGGGGTCATATGAAAAGTCAATTTTTAGACCTTTTAGAAATTGTCAAACTGTCTTCCATAGAGGTTGTACTATTTTAAATTCCCGCTAACAGTGTAGAAACGGTCCTTTTCCCCTTCATCCTCTCCAGAATCTGTTGTTTTTTGAGTAATTGATGATGGGATAAGGGGGACGTCATCAAACTGACAAGTTTCTGCAAAGCCAAAGAAACAAGAGAGCAGAGAGACAGCTCACGGACTGGGAAAAAATATTTGCCAATTGTATATCTGACAAAGGTCTAACACATAGGATCTAAAAGGAACTGAAATGTGCCAAAAAGAAAAAAATGAATAGCCCTTTTACAGAGTAGGAAAAAGATATGAATAGGCACTTCTCAAAAGAAGACACAGAACAGCCAACAGATACATGAAAAAATGCTCAGCCACACTAGTCAACAATTTTCTTTTAATCCACTTTTCCTTATGATTCTTTCAGGATGCTATAATACACCTTCAATCAAGCCACAGTATGTTGAGCAACCATCTCTTAATCTTTCTCATTTAACCTCAGGTTGGCAATATTCTAGGGAGTAGCCAGTTTTCAAGGGCAATATGCCAGGTCTCTATATAATTAAGTAAAATAGGGAATTGGCAAAGTGAAAGTATCTTGCCTCAGATACAACACACATTACCTTTTTCTCAAGAAATTGGATGAGTTATGACTAAGCAACAGTGTCATGGAGGCACGTAAGGACGCTCCCAAATAAATAACCTTCATCAATCTTTGAAACCTCTTCAAGAGTTCACTTCTGAATTATCAAACTGATAACAATATTAAGAATCTTTAAAATTGTTTATTCTTCAATACCATTTCAGTAGGCAGAATAGTGCCCTTTCCCCCCCAAATGTCTGTGTCCTTCTCCCTGGTACCGCTGCACATGTTATCTACTGTACATGGCAAAAGACTCTGCAAGTGTGATGAAGAATCCTGACATGGGGAGATTATACTGAATTGTTGGGATGGGCCCATTGTTGTAACAAAGGAGTTTATAAGTGAAAGAGAGCAAGAGGTCAGTCACTGTTGGTAATATGATGGAAGAAAGTCTCGACTTGACCATTGACTTTTTTGAAGGTAGAGAAAGGCGCCATGAGCTAAGGAATGTGGGAAGCCTCTAGAAGCTGGAAAAGACAAGAAAATGGATTTTCTCTTAGAGCCCCCAAAAGGAAGACAGGTCTACTGATACCTTGACTTTAGCCCAATGAAATCCATTTTAGTCTATGACTACTAGAACTGTAAGACAATGAACATGTATGTTTTAAGCTATCAATCTGGTAGTATGCTAGTATTGTTACAGCAGAAATAGGAAACTAATACAATCACAATAGAAGAATGTCAGAGTTGTAGCTAAAAAGTTATGGATTTCCATTAGGATTAAAAACTGTCTATGTCACTTATTTATTTATTATTTTTATGTTTTGAGATAAAGTGTAACTCTGTTGTCCCAGTTGGAGTGCAATAGCATTTTCATAGTTCACTGCAGCCTTGAATTCCTGGGCTTAAGCAATCCTCCTGTCTCAGCTTCTCAAGTACTTAGGACTACCAACAAACAAATTACAAATTCAGCCTTCAGAAATGGTTAACACATCAACTAAATTAATACTCCCAAGAACTTAAACTCAGGATCATACTGGGGAAAAATGGAGGCATGAAACTACTTCCTTCTTATGGCTTCCACAGGCTGGGCACAATGGTTCACGCCTGTAATCCCAGTGCTTTGGAAAGGCGAGGCAAGAGGATTACCTGAGCCCAGGGGCTCAAGACCTGCTTAGACAACTTGTTGAGACCTCATCTCTACAATAAATGGAAAAATTATCCAAGTGTGGTGGCACATGCCTGTAGTTACAGCTATTTGGAAGTCTGAGGTGAAAGGATCTCCCGAACCCAGCAGGTTGAGGCTGTGGTGGCCGTGTGCGTGCCACTGCACTCCAGCCTAGGTCACAGAGTGAAACTCCAACTCAAAAATAAGCAAACAAAAAACCCCCCAAATAAAAAACCTTATGGCTTTCACAAGAGGAAAAGGAATAAAGACAACTTTATTGTTCAGGTCAATTGTTAAGATTAGATTGACCTACCATTTTCCAAGGTGCATTTCAGTGGCCTATTTTGGCATTAGGTGTGCATTTTATGTGAAATTATCTCTTTTAAAAATTTAATAGTTATTTTAAAGATGTGGAGTACAATTCAGGGTGAGGTAAACAGATACTCATTATGCACATACCCTTGTTGATGAGGTGTGTCTCCTCCCCTGGCAGTTTCCCACTACTGACAATCCCTTTCTTATAATATCATAATAATTGTTCTAGTTTCACTTATGAGTGAGAACATGTGGTAATCAGTTCTTTGTTTCTGTGATAGATCACTTAGTATTATAGATGCTAAGTCCATCCAAGTTGCTGTGAAGTTCATAACTTTTTGTCCTTCATTACAGTTGCGTAACATTCCATCATGTATATGTACCACTTTTTAAAATTCAGTCCTCTTTCGATGGGCAGCACGGCTGGTTCCATGTTTTTGCTATCGTGAATAATGCTGAAATAAACGGTATCTTTTTCATAGAATGATTTGAGTTCCTCTGGGTATATTCCTAGTAGGGAGATTGCAGGCTCATATGGAAGGTTGATTTTTAGATCTTTTAGGAATCGCCAAACTATTTCCCGCAGAGGTTGTACTAGTTTACACTCCCACCAACAATGTAAAAGTGCTCCCTTTTCCCCACACCCTCCTCCACATCTGTTGGTTTTTGAGTTATTGATAACCATCTTGACTGGAGTTAGGTGGTATCTCAGTGTGGTTTTAATTTGCATTTCTTTGATGACTAGTGAAACTGAGCATTTTTTCATGTATCCGTTGGCTACTTGTATGCCTTCTTTTGAGAAGAGTCTATTCATATCTTTTGCCCACTTTGTAATAGGGCTGTTTGTTTTTTTCTTTTCGGCACGTTTGAGTTCCTTGTAGATCCTAGAAGTTCGGCCTTTGTCAGATATACAGTTGGCAAAGATTTTTTTTTTCCAGTCAGTAAGCTATCTCCCCACTCTCTTGATGACTTCTTTGGCTTTGCAGAAGCTTGTCTGTTTGATGGGATCTCACTTGTCTATCTTATTTCTTATGACATGGGCACTTGGAGCTTTGATCAGGAATTGGTTGCCACTTCCAATTTCCACAAGGGTGTATCCTGCATTTTCTAAGGTTCTTATAGTTTGAAGTTTTATGTTTAGGTCTTTGATCCATTTAGAGTTGATTTTTGTGTATGATGAGAGGAGTCTTGTCTTAATCTTCTGCTTGTGGTTGGCACGTTATCCCAGCACCATTTACTGAATAGGTTCTCCTCTCCCCAGTGGTTGATGGTGGAGGCTTTGTAGAAGATGGATTGGTTGAGAAATTGAGGTTTTGCTTCTAGAATCGCTATCCTGTTCCATTGGTCTATATGTCTTTGTACCAATACCAGGTTGTTTTGATTATTATTGCTTTATAATACAGTTTTAAATCTGGAAGTCTGGGAGAGTGATGCCTCTGGGTTTTTTTTTTTTTTTTTTGCTGAGGATTGTTTTGGCTGTTTGTGGTCATTTATGTTTCCATATAAATTCCTATATTGTCATTTCCAGGTCTGAGAAGCATGCAGCTGGTAATTTAATGGGTATTGCATTAAATATGTAGATTGCCTTAGGTCCAGACATCTTAATGATATTGATTCTTCCAATCCATGAGCATGGAATAATTTTCCCTTTGTTTGTGTCATCTTTAATTTGTTTGAGCAGTGTTTTGTAGTTTTCATTGTAAAGGTCTTTCACTTCTCTGGTTAGGAAGATGCCAAGGTATTTCATTTTTTTGATGAAATAGTCACTTATTTTAAAAGATTCTGGAGTTGAAATAGATACATATATATAATAATCCTTCATCTCATATCATAACATAATAGCCTAATGTGGTGTCTATCTGGAAAATGCAAGCCTTGGTTAGATTGCTAGGAGCATATTTTTCAAACTCTATCTCTATTGGAATTTCTTTGCAAGTCAAATTTCAGATTAGCTGCAATTAATCTAAGGCCTCCTATGGTGCACCACTGGATAAATGAAAATAAACTGGAATTGGTAGGAATTAGGACCACAGGGATAATCCAGTCACAGCATTAGACTACCAGGAAGAAGACTAGTCCCTTAAAAGTAATAGATTGGGAACATGGGAAACTTGGGTCCACTCCAGGATGGTATTACTACTCCAGCAATAAGTATTCAGGTTTAGCTGATGGATGGTATCTCTGGATGGAGGGAATACCCCTGAGCACATGGACAGTAGCAGTGCCTTCCAAGATGGGATGGAATTCACATGAATCCACTTTCATCATGTGGATTTAAGCAGGACACCTTCAATCTGGGGTGGGTGGAATGGGAGTAGTACAAAAACAGTATGCAGCTCTACTGGGAGAAAGGGTTAAGCAGATTGTCATGGCGTTGAACTAGGGGGCTGGAGTTTAAGACAGCTCCACGCCAAGTAGGGAAGAGGAGATCATGAAGCAGGAAAAATATCCCCCTGCTCTATGGGCTACATAAAAGGAGAGTTACTCAAGAAAAAGGCAATTCCTTGAGCCTCAACCACCAACCACCAAGCTTATGACAACCTAAATCTAAATCTCATGTGTGGTGGGTATGGACCCCTGGATAAATTTCTCAGCTTGGCTCTGATTGGCTCTGGGACTGACTGCGGTTGGTCCTTCTGACTGAAAACCATCAGTTCTTGCTGCCAGGTGGAGCTGAGGGGAGCTCAAAAGCAGCACTTCCAACAGTGTTGGTTTCATCCATGTGGATCATGACACTTTTCAGTAAAAAGTTGAAAGAATGTGAATTTCACATCCCCCTTTCCAGTCTTAAAGCTACTCTATTCCTGTCTCATGGACATTTCACTTTGCAATTCAATTAAGTGAGACTGAAATTAAAAACAGGAAAATTAAAACAAGTTGCTGCAACATTGAATACCCAGGTTTGGCCCTGCATGTGCTTAGCCCAACAGAGGAGTCAGGCAGCTCAAGAGAGAGGAACCCACGAAGGTGTGAGGGAGGAAGGAAGTCATGAAGTGAACTCTGAACCAAATCAGAACCCCTGCAAGTCTTGGAGGTCAGAAAAATCCAGCAGAGCTGATGAACCATTGCTGTTCAGGGGTCTTTGAAGACCTCTAAAGAAATCCCAGCACTGCAGAGAAGGCCAGCAGAAACCCAAACATGAGACCATTAAATGTCCCTGCTCTTTTGAGACATCAGACAGCTACCCTTCCAATAACAACACATGCCACATGACTTTACTCGCAGAAAAGGAGGCAAGGGGCATGCTGTGAGCACATCAATCAATTGGTGCCATTAGGGCAGAGAGAAGAGGTTTGGGTTCACACGAAAGGCCTTTTGGGCTTGAGGTCTGAGAATTCCTAGCACAAAGAGGGCTAATTGCACACTTGAATTAACAGAGGCAGAATGCACTGGAGCAGATGTCTGCAGGAGGATTTCCTCGGGGCATGGGGCTTGTGGGAGGATAGTGGAAGAACATTTGCGAAGAGTGTGGATGTCAGAGTGGATGCAGTTGATTAGCAATCTTTTCGTTAACTTCTGATTGCTGCCATTTCTTAGATTATCCTTTCTGTGCCTTCCCACCATACCTCAATACAGCCCTAACATGCCAGGGGTGGAGGGTCAAGAGAAAGAGGGAGGTAGGTATAGAACCGGACGATCTTGTCAGAGTATGAATGGCCTGGAGGACCACTGGGACAAACACAGTTCTTGAACTTTGAGGTCAGACACGACTTGCTCATGAAAAACTTGGCCTCTGAAGTATTAGGGGACAGGACAAATAATAGTTCCTTCCCTTTTTACAGTTTCTTTTTCGGCTTAGCTTATATTAGCCTACCTGTCAGACTGAAAGTGACATAGAGCTTTGTAAATTAAAATACCAGATATGAAAACACACACATGACCGGGTTCAGTTTTTCATGCCTATAATCCCAGCATTTTGGGAGTCCAAGGTGGAAGGATCTGCTTGAGGTTTGAGACCAGCCTGGGTAGCAAAGCAAAGACCCTGTCTCTACAAAAAACTAAATAAAACAAGAACAACAACAAATTTAGTTGGGCATGGTGGTATGCACCTGTAGTCCCAACTACTCAAAGATCTAGGGCAGGAGCCTAGGAGCTTGAGACTATAGTGAGCTATGATCATACCACTGCTCTCCAGTCTCGGCAACAGAGCAAGATTCTATTCAAAGGAAGTGAGGGAGGGATGGAGGGAGGGAATGGAAGTGAGGGAGGGATGGAGGGGGGGAATGAGGGAGGCAGGGGAAGAAAGAAATAAAGAAAGGAAATAGGGGAGGGAAGGTGGGAGGAAGGAAGGAAGGAGAGAAAGAAGGAAGGAAGGAAGGATGGCAAGGACACACAGTAATTGTCTCAGGTGGATTTTACAGGAAACAGAATCTGAGATGGAGATTGATGCAGGTGGCTTATTGAAGAGTGCTGTCCATGAAGGAGTGAAGAAGGTTGGACCTGGCAGTGGAAGAAGCTCAACAGTGATGCACTCATAAGAAAAGGACTTAACTCATTCCATAGGGAGCCCTGAGGCTGTGTTGGCTCTGCAGAGCTATCCTGAATTGCAGTGAAGGGGACAGGTCCTCACCCTCTTGCATGGTCAGTCATTGAATGTGGGCTGCCCAGGAGAGGTGATGTGATATTGGTCCAGATAGTTTTCTTCAGGGCACTTCCTATTTTGAAGTATGTTCCTTCTATACCTAGGTGTTTGATGGTTTTTATCAAGACAGGATGCTGGATTTTATAAAAAACTTTTTCTGCATCTAACGATATAATCATGTGGTTCTTGCATTTACATCTGGTGATGTATTTAATTACATTTATGGTCTTGCGGATGTTGAACCAGTCTTGCATCCTGGAGATGAAGCCTACTTGGTCATGGTGGATGATTTTTGAGATGTGTTTTTGGATCCAATTTGGTAGAATCTTGTTGAATATTTTTGCTATGTTAATAAGGGATATTGGCCCGTAGTTATCTCTTTTTTTTTGTTGGATTTTTACCCAGTTTGGGTATCAGCATGATGCTAGCTTTGTAAAGTGATTTGGAGAGAATTTCATCAATTGCTTGGAATACTTTCAATAATAGGATTGCTATAAGCGTCTCCTTGTATGTTTTGTAGAATTCTGCAGGAAAGTTCTCCAGTCCAGGGATTTTTTTTGGTAGGTGGTTTTCTTATGACAGAGTCAATTTCCTGGGTTGTGTTTGGTCTATTTAGTCTCATTATTTGTATTTGTATTTGGTCTATTTAGTCTTCTTGTTTCAACCTGGGGAGGAATGATATTTAAAAAAATAGAAAATCTAACAAATAGCCAAAACCTTTTGAAAAAATTGGAAAAAATTAAAAAACCAAAAATTAAAAAAAGAAAAAAAACCCTATCCTCTTGTGGCAGGGTTGTTAATTGTCCCTCTTGTCTGTTTCTTTATTATCTCCTGCAGAGCTTCGTCTCTTTCACTCTTTCCTCATTGTCCAGACCAGGGAAGGAGGAGAGGTAGTGAGGGTGGGTGGAACTGCAGTCCTCCCCTTCTACTCTTGTAATGTCAGGGGAATTGCCTCTGGTGGGGAGGTGCCAGATTGTCTCTTCCCCAGGTATGTACTCATGGTGGGGTGGGGAGGGACCCAGACAGGCCTGTCCTGTAGAGGAGTCCTCCTAATTGCAGCTGACATCTAGGCCCCACCTGGGTTCACCCTTCTCAGTCGTGCCCCAGCTGTGTGGGTCTGACGTTCAGAGTATTACTGGGGAAGAAGGCGGTTGGGTCAGTCCCAGACCCACCACTGATCTCTTTGGAGGTCTTCTTCATACTTTTCTGGCCACATCCTTTGTCCCTCAGCTGAATCAGGGTAGGAGGTAGGGTGCCTGAGACTCAGCACTTGTCCTATCCCTCTGAAGTTTGTGCTTTCAGGATATTCCCACTGGGTCACAATCACCTGCTCCTCTGTGATGAGCAAGTCAGAGTACTTTCTTGCCCCACTTTCAATATGTGGCAGGGTACCTCTTTCATCTTCTCTAGTGGGGTTTTGCCTCAGGGCTCCCTCTGCAGCCCTTGCTGCCAGTGTCTGGCCAGGAGCTGCAGTGGTGAGGTAGAGCCTGGAGCCTGTAGTCTCTCCCACCGCAGTGGTGAAGCTGAGCCTGGACCCCATAGTCTCTCTCTGCCGCTTCTTCCCAGGAAGACTTCTGTCAGTTAAAAAAAAGGTCTCTCATCTTCTGTTCCCCAGGTAGCACTAGGGACCAAGCAAAGCGGCTGCAGCACCAGCAGCCTCACCAGGAGAGCCCTATTCACTTGCTCACGAGACTCTGCTTAGTCAGTCTCTCCCAGCATCTTCTTTCCAGGAAGGATTTTGTGGATTTAAAAAAAAAATGGTGCTCAACTCCTGCATCCCAGGAATCACTAGGGTCCAAGTTGAGCAGCTGCAGCACCAGCCATTCCACCCAGAGAGCACTGGCCACTTGCTCTTGTGCCTTCACTCAGTCAGCTACTCACATGCCCACTCATTCACTGACATATACATAAAATTTTCCACACACTCACTCACTCACTCACACTGGGACTCACATAATCTGAGTGGCTTGGCTGCCATCTTCTTCTTTCCCTCCCACCCCTTTTTGCACTGGAGTCTCTCACTCTGTCACCCAGGCTGGAGTACAGTGGCATACTCATGGCCACGTCAGCCTTGACCTGCTAGGCTCAGGTGATCCTCCTTCTCCTACTTCTACCTCTTGGTTTCCAGAACCCTGCATTCTGTCTATGAGTTTGCATGTAGGTGGCTTACTGGAGAGCACTCTGAATCATACATGTGAGGGAGTGAAGAAACAGAACCAGACCACAGGAGAAGCACTGTGATACAGTCACAAAAAAAACCTCAGTGAATCCCACAGGGAGCTTTGGGAAGGGAGGGCCCTGCAGAGTTATCCTGAATTGGGGTGAGAAGGCCAGACCTATATATATCTGCATTGTCATTTAATGGTTGTTAATTTTCAGAAACCCCTGCACAGGAATCCTAGAGGGTGGCACCCCATATCCTCTTTGTATACCCTTTTCCTCAGCCCTCTTCCTCAGATATCCTTATCCTTCCTCCTTATCCTCCCCATCATTCTCCTTCCAACCAACCAAGAGTTCACCACCATCTATGAGTCCATAAATAATACTGTAACCTCAGACCCTTCTCTTTCTACTAAAGTGGATAGACAGACAAATCACTCAAAGCTCTGCCCATGTGAAGATTTCCGTGTTGCACTTACTATGAAGCTGATACATCCATGCACCATACTTGACCTGTACTCTTCATTGTCAGGAGGTCATAAACAATCTCTTCCTCTTCCTCAGACCTCTTTGTCCTCAATATTCTCATCTTTCTCCTTCCAACCAGCCAAGGATTCACCTATCTATGAGTTCATAAATAGTCAACCTCAGACCTTTATCTTTCTTCTAAAATGGATAGACAGACGAATCACCCAAAGTTCTGCCATGTGAGGATGTCCAATTTCCACTTATTACTGAGCTGATACATCCATGTAGCAAACTTGACCTGTATTCTCCATTGCTAGGTGGTCACAATACAACCCTCTCATGTGGCTGAGGGAGAGGCACCAATTTGCCAGTGGATGACACAGGTATCTGGGTCACCTGCTCATGCAGCTTACTCATGCTCTCTAGCCCTGTTTGTGTCCATTCCCAGATGTACTACTTCAGTTTTACTTATGAGAGATGGTGGAAGAGTTAACATAGTCCTGGGAAAAAACCACAAATGCATTTTTTTTGTCTGTCCAAAGTGATTGTGAACTATTCCTGATCTTTCTTTCTCATCAGAATTAAAAACAAAACAAAAAACAATGACACATTGTTCATATTAATAGCCACATACCATGTGTCAAGGCCATGCTTCTCTGCTGTAGCAAAGATACCACATCTGTAATTGGGATTACTATTTGGTTGAGTTTGCAGTAATCTATTGTCTCATTCTTTAGGATCGGTCTGGGTTTTGTAGGGTGCAGACAGGTTAATTAATTGAGACATAATGAAGATAACTATTTCCCTCCTCCCACATCCTTTAGATCTTTAAGAGTAGCATAAGTCTTTGCTTTCCCTCTTGGTTGTTGTGATGGTTAATGGTTAGATGTCAACTTGACCGGATAAGGGGATACCCACACAACTGGTAAAGCATTATTTCTAGTTGTGTTTGTGAGGGTGCTTCTGGAAGATGTTGACATTTGAATCAGTGGATTGAGAAAGGAATATCTGCCCTCTTCCAGTGTGGGCTGTACCATCTAATCAGTTGGGGATCTGGATAGAACAAAAAGGCAGAGGAAAAAACATATTCTCTCTCTCTTGGAGCTGGGGCATTCTTCTTCTCCAACCCTTGGACATCAAAACTTTAGGTTTTTCTACCTTTATACTTCCGGGCTTGCACCAGCAGTCCCCAGGTCCTCAGGCATTTGACCTCACACTGAGGGTTACACCACAGGCTTTCCTAGTTCTGAAGTCTTCAGACTTGAACTAAGTCATGATACTGGTTTTTCTGGGTCTCTAGCTTACAGATGGCATATCACAGACTTCTTAACCTCCATAATCACGTGAGTCAATTCCTCTAAGTCTCCTCTTATATATCTATATGTATATACAATTGGTCTGTCTCTCTGGAGAACCCTGATTAAATCAGTTATGAAGTTGTTTTCTATTTACCATCTTGGCCAGTGGGGAAAGGGAGAAATTTTCATTCAGCCTTCCTTGCAATGGTTTTTATTATGCACAGTTAAGGAGCTAACATGAATGTTCTGCCAACCACCACTTATGTCTGTCCCAATTATAAACTCTAGATCTGGGGAAGAGACCACCTGTTGGGTCTGTGCATCCAGTGGACACAATGAGAGAGGGACCTGACCAAAAACTCATTTATTACCTGGCATCCATGTGTCCACACTCTAACAGGGGATCTAAATGACATTTCAGTTCCCCAGGTTTCAATATCAGCTCAGACCCTGTGTCCAACAGTTTCTGAAATGTTTGGGTGTTCCTTTTTTCCCACTATATGAGTACACAAGTTCTGGAGACAGCATATTCCAAGGATTTTCTGTCCTTACATAGCATAACCACACCTGCATGCCTGCTTCTCTGAGTCTTTTGGTTCTGCCTTCTGCCAACTTCCATGGTAGTTCTGGCATCTCCACTTCATATAGTGTGAGTCATCAATTTCTCTAAGCTTGAGGAAACATCCTAGCAGCATGTTAGACTGTTTTTCTGGAGTCCTTGTCAGAGTGTTATGTTCTGTATCACAGGAGAATGTTCCTTCATCCATAGGCTCCTCCTTGTCCAACTTTATTTTCTGCCCCTGCTGAATCAGGATCCAGAACTCTCAGGATCCAGTCCTTGGGTAGTGACTTGACTCTTGCCAGTATATGTTAGCTAGGTCTTGAAGGTCCCTCAGAGTACAACCTGCTCTCTTTTTACAGATCCAGCACTTCCCTGGCCAAATTATGGTGGGAGTTTGAGATGGATTTGGGGGAGGACAGTGCTGTCTTGCAAAGAAGAGACTCTCTCCTTGGACTAAGCATGATGATAGTTTTTGTACTTTGGGCACACCCATTATGAGGCCTATCTGTCCTGCCCAGGGGACATTAGCCCTTGTGTCTCCACATCACTTCTTAGCACTCACTTGGCTTACAACTGATTCCACAGGAATACAATAGATTATCTGAGACTAATATGAACATTTCTATACTAACGTACTAGAAAACCTAGAGGAAATGGCTAAATTCTGTATCAGTGATACAGGGCTGGCTGGACCCAGGAGAGCTACAGGATTTCCAGTGGTCCAGCCTTTAGACTTTAAATCAAAAAAAGGAAAAAAGACAAAGACAAAAGATTACTATGTAGTGATAAGGGGATCAGTTCAAGAAGAAGATATAATAACTTTAAGTATATATGTATCCAACACTACGGTACCCGAATTAATGAAACAAATACTATTAGGCTACAAAAAAGATAGATTGCAATACAATAATAATGGAAGACTTCAGCATTTCACTAAAAGCAGTAGACAAATAACTGAGACAGAAAATCAACAAAACATTGGACTTAAATTGGACTGTAGACAGAGTAGACCTAACAGACATTTACAGAACATTATACCCAGTAACTGCAGAATATACATTCTTCTCATCAGCATGTGGAACATTCTCCAAAATAGACTATATGTTAGGCAACAAACAAGTCTCAATAAATTAAAAAAAATCTGAATCCTATCAAGTATTTTCTCAAACCACAGTGGAATAAAACTAGAAATGAATTCCAAAAGGAACTCTCAAAACTCTACAAATACATGGAAATTAAACAACCTGCTCCTGAATTATCTTCGGGTCAATGACAGAATTATGATGAAAATTAAAAAAAATTGAAACAAAGGAAAATAGAGGTGCAACATAACAAAACCACTTGGATACAGCAAAAGCAGTACAAAGAGGAAAATTCATAGTGCTAAGTGCCTACATAAAAAAGATAGAAAGATCACAAATCAACAAGCTAATATCATACTTCAAGGAACTAGAAAAACAAGAACAAACCAAATCCAAAGCTAGCAGAAGAAAATGAATAACAAAGATCAGAGCAGAACTAAAGGAAATTGAAACCCCCAAAAGAAATACAAATGACCAATGAAATGAAAAGTTGGTCTTTGAAAAGATAGACAAAATTCATAGACTGCTAGCAAGATTAACTAAGAAAAGAGCCAAATAAGCACAATCAGAAATGAAAAAGAAGACACTACAACTGATCCCATAGGAATACAATAGATTATCCGAGACTAATATGAACATTTCTACACAATGTACTAGAAAACCTAGAGGAAATGGCTAAATTCTTGGAAACATACAAACTCCCAAGATTGAACTAAGAGGAAACATAAATTCTGTACAGGTCGATAACAAGTAGTGAGATCGAATCAGTAATTTAAAAGTCTCTCAACAAAACTAAAGTACAGGACCCTAAAGATTGAATTCTAGCAGACATAGAAAGAAAAATTGATACCAATCCCACTGAAACTGTTTCAAAAAAATCAAGGAGGAGGGCATCCTCCAACTCATTCTATGAAGGGAATCACCCTGATACCAATCCCAAGCAAGGAAACAACAACAATAAAAAAGAAAACAGCATACCAATATTCCTGAGTGACATAGATGGAAAAATCCTCAGAAAAATACCGATTCTAACAGCACATCAGAAAAATAATACACCACAATCTAGTGTGTTTTATTCCCAGATGCAAGGAAGGTTCAAAATGTTCAAATCAATAAATATTATTCAATACATAAGCAGAATTAGAAACAAACAAACAAAAAATCATTTCAATAACTGCAGAAAAAGTATTTGAAAAATTCAACGTCTTTTTATGATAAAAACCCCTCAACAAACTAGTCATTAAAAGGACATACTGCAAAATAATAAAAGCCATATATGACAAAACCACAACTAGCATCATACTGAATGGAGAAAAGTTGAAAGTATTTCCCCTAAGAATGAGAAAAAGACAAGTATGACCACTTTCACCACTCCTATTCAGATACTATGGTACTGAAAGCCAAAGCAATTAGGCAAGAGAAATAAATAAAAGGCATCCAAATTGGGAAAAAGGAATGCAAATTATCTCTTTTCCTGGATGATATGATATTATATCTAGAAAACTGTAAAGACTCATCCAACAAACTCCTAGGTTTGATAAATAAATTCAGTAAAATGTTAGGATTCAAAATAACACAAAAATCTGTAGCATTTCTATGCACCAATAACAACCAGGCTGAGAATCAAATCAAGATCTCAATTACAGTTATAATAGCTTAAAAAAACCCCTAAGAATACATTCAACCAAGAAAATGAAAGATCTATTCAAGGAAAACTATAAATAACTGATGAAAGAGATCATAGATGATGCAAATAAATGGAAAAGTATTTCATGCTCATTGATTGGCAGAATCAATATTGTTAAGGTGACCATACTGCTCAAAGCAATCTATATATTCAGTGCAATCCCTATCAAAACACAATGTCATTTTTCACAGAATTAGAAAAAAGATCCTAAAATTCATATGGACCAAAAGAAAGAAAGAAAGAAAGAAAGAAAGAAAAAAAGCCCAAATAGTCACAATAATCCTAAGTAAAAAGAACAGAACTGAAGTTATCATATTACCTGATTTCAAATTATACTATATGGTTATAATAACCAAAAAACATGGTACTGGTGTAAAAATGGACACAAATATCAATGGAACAGAATAGATAACCAAAACCAAAATTACATACCAACAACCAACTGAACTTTGACAAAGCTGACAAAAATATACAGTGAGGAAAGGATGCCCTCTTCAATAAATGGTTTTGGGAAGATTGGATAGTCATATGTAGAAGAATGAAACTGGACCCATATCTATCACCATTTACAAAAATCAACTCAAATTGGATCAAAGACTAAAATGTAAGATCAGAAACTATAAAAATTCTAAAAGAAAACCTGGGGGAAATCTCTTCTGGAGAATTTTATGACTAAGACCTCAAAAACAAATGTAATAAAAACAAATTAGACAAATGACACTTAATTAAACTAAAAAAACTCCTGCACAACAAATAATAAAAATAATAATAAAGATTAACATATAATATTCAGAATGGGAGAAAATATTTGCAAAGTATGCATTTAACAAAGGACTAACATCCAAAATCTACAAGGATCAAATAACTCAACAAGAAAAAACAAATAACCCTATAAAAAAGTGGGCAAAGTTCATGATTAGATACTTTTCAAAAGAAGACATATAAATGGACAGCAAGAACATGAAAAAATATTCAACATCACTAATTATAAAAGAAATGCAAGTTAAAATCTCTATGAGATACCGTCTTATACCATTCAGAATGGCAATTATTACAATGTCAAAAACATTGTTGGTAAGGATGTTGAGAAAGAGGTCATGTATACACTATTGGTGGGAATGTAAATTAATACAATCTCCATGAAAAACAGTATGGAGATTTCTCAAATAACTAATAATGGAACCACCATTTGATTCAACAATCCCACTACTGGGTATCTACCCAGAGGAAAATAAATTATTATATAAAAAGATACCTACACTCTTATAACACTATTTACAATAGCAAAGATTTGGAATCAACCTAAGTATCCATCAACAGATGACTGGATAAAGTAAATGTTACATATATGTACACACACACACACATGCAAGGACCATGGAATACTATTCAGTCATAAAAAGAATGAAATAATGTCTTTGAAGTAACATAGATGGAACTGAAGACCATTATCTTAAGTGAAACAATTCAAAAACAGAAAATCAAAAATTGCATATTTCAACTTATAAGTGGGAGTTAAATAATGTGACACATAGACATAGAGGCTGGAATAATAAACTGTTCATTCTTGGAAAGATGGGAAGACTTGAGCAATGAAAAATTGCCCATTGGGTATAATGTACACTATTTGGGTGATGGTTACACTAAAAGCCCAGACTTCACCACTACACCTGCATCCATATAATAAAATTGCAGTTGTACCCTTTAAACCTATAAAAAATTAAAAAGAAAGCACTAAAACTAAAAAGTCTTAGAAAAAATCATGGGGGTACATCTCCATGACCTTGGGTTGTGCAATGTTTTCTTAGATATGGCTCCAAAAAAAAAAAAAAAGCTACAAAAGAAAAAATAGATAAATTGACCTTCTTAAAAATTAAAAACTTTTGTGCCTGAGAGGACACCATCAAGAGAGTAAAAGATAAAACACAAAACAGGAGGAAATGTGTGAAAATCGTATCTATGACATAGACGATTGTTCAGAGCAGCATTATTTATAACAGTCACACATTTGAAACAACTTAAGTATTCATCAACTGATGAATGACAAATTTAAAAATATGTTATATACACACAATGGAATATTATTTAGTCACGAAAAATGAAGTACTGACTTATTCTATGACATAAATTAACCTTGAAAACATATGCTAAGTGAATGAAGCCAGTCACAAAGGTCATATGTTGTATGATTCCATTTATATGAAATGACCATAATAGGCAAATCCGTAGAGACAGAAAATGGTTGCCTAGGGCTGGGTATGTTTGGAGGGAACGAGGGAGTGACTGCTAATGGGCATAAGGTTCTTTTTCAGGTGATGAAAACATCGTAAAAGTGATTGTATTTTGGCTGTAAAATAATTGAGTTGACTATGTTTGTGAATATACTAAATTCCTTTGAATTGTACACTTTCAATGGGTGACTTATATGTAATGTGAATTATTTGGAAAGCCAAAACAATATCCACCTGTCTCATAGGATGAGGGGGAAAAAAAGCAAGGATAGGAAATGTAGTCTCCCACTACTGGCAGATTTCTAGTTCTATGACTATAAAGAAAAAGGCAGAATGGATATTTGTGAACACTTATAAGAGTCTGCCACATACTTCATTTCTGACATAGTGCTCTCTGACATAGCCCTTGTGTGTGCAGATCAGGGTAAAAATTATCCCAGACATCCTTGTGATATTACCCTGGTAGCTGACATGACTATTTCCCAGAAGGTCCTGCTCTCATCTACGGCATGTCACCTACCAACGAGTCTACCCACTTTTCTGAGATGTATTTTTGCTTAGTAAAAATAGAAAGGACATGTGCTGATCCAGTGTGATGTCTCCTTTACCCTACACTCAACATCTTGACCTATACAAGGTTGAGCCTATCCAGATCTTTGGGGTAAATACTTCTTTTTTTTTTTTAATAGTTGCCCATTTTATTAAAAAAATTTTTACAAATTTTTTATTATATATTTTTTATTTTAAAATTGTGGGGTACAGTTAAGGGTTAGGTATACAAATATGCATTGTGCAGGTGACCTTGTTGAGGAGGTGTGCTCCCCTTCCCCAGACAGATATTGACTACCATTGATCCCACCTCCCTTTCCCTCCCTGCCCCCCCCCATAGTTTTCCATCACTGTCAATCCTTTTCTTATAGTATTATGGTAGTTGTTCAAGGTTCATTTATGAGTGAGGACATGTGATACTCAGATCTTTGTTTCTGTGAGAGATCACTCAGTATTATAAACTCTAATTCCATCCAGGTTGCTGTGAAATTATGATTTTGTTCTTTTTTATGACTGCCTAATATTCCATTGTGGGAATATACCCTGAAGACTCAAATCACTCTATAAAAAAGATACCTGCACGCGTATGTTTATTGCAGCATTGTTCACAATAGTAAGGTCATGGAACCAATCATGCTGCCCATCAAAAGAGGACTGGATTAAAAAAAATGTGGTACATATACACAATGGGGTAAATACTTCTTTGGTGGAGAAATATACTCCAAGTTTCTGAAGGCTTAAGTTTAGAAGCCAGGTGGATCACTGTTCCTGGTATCAAGCTCTCTATTTCTTCTCATCCCTTATCACACACTTTCAATGGCCTTCTGCTATGAGGGCAAATCATTTAGTATTATTTAGTATCCTATGGGGGTTGGAAGGGCCTCCAGCTTAATTACTAGTCAGGGACATTTAGCGTTTCATCATCCCTAGGGCCCAAGAGGTCCCTCTACTCCAATGGGGAGTCCCACTGTAATTTTTGCTACACTTGCCAAAGAAAATTTAGTAGATGTCAAACAAATGCTTGTTGCTCTATTGATTCATCCTTACCATAAAGTTGTTGAAAAATTAGTCTAAAAAGATTTGAAGGATGGGCACAGTGGCATATGCCGAAATCTTTGCACTTTTGGAGGCCAAGGCAAGAGGATCGCTTGATCCCAGGAGTTAGAGATCAGCCTAAGCATCATAGCAAGATCTCTACAATGCAATCATAAAAAATTAGCTAGGTGTGGTGGTGTATGCCTATTGTCCCAGTTACTCAAGAGGCTGAGATTGAAGGATCACCAGAGCTCAGGAGTTGAGGCCTTAGTTAGCCATGATCATGCAACTGTACTCCAGCATGGGCAACAGAGTGAGACTCCAGCTCAAAAAATAAAAATAAAAAATAGAAAGAATTGAAATAGTGCTCAATGCCTGCACTACAGGGTAGTGTAGGGGGTATCACCAGGGTGACCCAGGTTTCCCATTTGTTAAATGAAGATGCTATATTTGAAGTATGTGAGCATCTTCAGATAAATCTAATACACTGAGAAAATGGCCTCAGCATCTGAGAATCTGACACCAAGTTCTGATTTTTCAGGAGTATTTTCCTTGGTACACTTTAAATTGCCTTTGGTCTTCCTTTGGTTTTTTTCTCATTTGTGACAGATCTCTTGTTTTTCTCTTTAGTTCTGTTATTCAGTGTCAGTGGGAGAGGTTTTCCCTTCTGTTTTCTCAGTTCTCTTTTCTTCCCTGATCTGGGCACTGGATTTGTTCTATTTTGAAGCAGGACAGTGGATGGGAAGCTTTGCTGTCTCTTATATTTTTTGAAATTTGAATAAAGTAGGGGTTGGGACATTAAGATTCAGAAACCACTTGCAAATTACAATATTCTCTTATTTGGTATGTGTTCTCTGAGACCCACTCCCCACCACCACTCTATATGATGATATAAAGTAGAAACCAATGGAAAACACAACTGGTCACATACACACAAAGACATGCACATGCATCCCAAAACAAACTGGAATAACAACAAAGTTTAACAAAATAAACAACAACAGCAAAAACAAGAACTAAACACACACACACACACACACACACACACACACACACACACACACACACACCCAGCACAAATGAATAGAGAAGAAAAACAGAACGACCTGGAAAAAAATAAGAAAAAGAAAGGAATTCACATCAAACCCTCACACATATATTGACACATACCTTATACTATAAAAAATGAAAATAACAAAACCCAGAAGAACAAAAGAGCAAAAACCAACCAACAACAACAAAATTGAAAGTTGAACGCTCAGTCATTCTCATACACACATAAACAGAAAATGACAAATAAAAGAAGAAACAGAAAAAGTAAAGAAAAAAAAATTTTGGTGGGATGCAGATCAAACCCTCACATACACTTTCATGCACTATGGAAAAATATTTAAAAAATAGATAAACAAACAGACAAAATTTTTTAAAATTAAAAATTGGAAAACACTATGCCCTCCTGTGGCAGGTTCTATAATTGTTCCTCTAATCAGGTCTCTCCTGCAAAGCCACCTCTTTCATTCTCTATTCAGTGTCTGGAGCAGAGAAGGAGTAGGGGCAGTGGAGGTGAGTGGGGCTAGAATACTCCCCTCCCACTCTTTTATGGTCAGGGAGATCTTCTCTGGTGGGAAGGTGAGGGATTTTCTCTTGCCCAGGTATGTACTTGCAGGGAGTGCTGCAGCCAGGCCTATCCTGGAATGGAGTTCTCCTATTGCAACTGATGTCCAGGCTCTGCCTGGGTTTGTCCCTCTCAATTGTGACCCAGTTATGTGAGTCTGATTGTCTCAGGATTGCTGGGGATGAGGGGATTTGGGTCAGCCCTGAACTCACCTCTGATCTCTTTGGAGTCCTTCCTCATCCTTTTGTAGCTACATTCTTTGTCCCACAACTGCATCAGGGTAGGGGTGGAAGCACCTGGAACTCAGCACTCATCAGGTCCCTCCGAAGTTTATGCTTTAGAATATTACCTTGAGTTACAATCAATCCCTGAGTAGTTGATCTGCTAGTCACAGAGATCAGGTCTGTTGCTCTGTAGTGAGCAAGTCAGAGCATTTTCCTGCTCCGCCTTCAAGATGTTGGTGGGTTGCCTCTCTTGTCCTCTCCTGTGAGACTTTGGCTCTGCCAGGCACTGAAGTGGTGAGGCAAAGCCTGGAGCCAGCAATCTCTCCTGCTGCAATGGTGAGGGAGAGCCTAGGGTGATAGTCTCTCCCTGCTGCTTTTTCACAGGAAAACTTTTGTCCATAAAAAAAAGGCGCTTGGCTTCTGTGACCTGGGAAGAGTCAGGGACCAAGCAGAGGAGCTGTAGCACCAGGTGGTGTACCAGGGGCCTGGCCACTTGCTCATGAGCCCCTGCTTAGACAATCTCTCCCAGTATTTTCTTCCCAGGAAGGGTTTTGTTGATTTGAAAAAAAAATAGTGCTCAGCTACTACAACCCAGGAATTGCTAAGGTCCAAGCCCAGCACCTGTGGCATCAGCCATTGCACCAGGAGAGCCCTGGCCGCTAGCTTCCTAGCTCTCACTCAGTCAGCCATTCACATGCCCACTCACTCACCAGCATGTACACAAAATTTTCCATACACTCACTCACTCACTCTGGGACTCACATTGTCCGACTGGCTCAGCTGCCCTCTTCCCGAGGGACTGTATTTTATTTTTATTTGACTTTTTTTTTCATAGAGGTGGAGTCTTAGTTGAATTATTACACTATTGCACTTGGCTTCTCTAGCACTTTAAAATGATATGTACAAAGAGTTTTTAAGGACATGGAAAAATGTTCATAATACAGAGTTAATGAGAAAAGCAGGATGTAAAATTATATATATAAAACTCTGTCTATGTAAAATATTAATAGCAACTATCTTCTCAACATCTACTAGGAACTAAGAATTTACGCACTGTCTCTAGACCTTACAACACCTCTGAAATATAAGTATTCATATGTCCAGTTTGTAAATTCAGTTTGCAAGACTCAGAAATGTTAAGTAGGTTTGCAGGTTCACTCAAGTAGTAAATGGTATAGCAGGGGTTCAAGTCCAGGTCTTTCTGGCTGTTGGTATCACAGTCTCAAATTTAGGGGCAATTATTTTTCTTTCCTCTTTTCTCTATTTTCCTTTCTTTGCAGCTGATGGATATGACAAATAAGATATCCTCAAGTTTAGTTGCTTGCATGAGCCTTGCTTAAAGGGTATAGGCAAACACACAGATATTTAGTAAAGTGAAATTGAATAAGGACAGTGAGAAATTGGGGGGCTGAGGTGGGAGGCAGATAGAAAAGCAGGAATAGTAAGAAAGAGAAGTCACTGGAATGGCTACTGAGAACTAGGAAGTAACTGAATGCCAAGTCAGCCTGAACACTTGGATGTACCTTTTAGCTGAAATGGTTCTCTAAGTTCAGTGCACAGGCCTTGTGGTCAAGAATGGTTCACATCAATTCACTAAGAGCCTCTTTCAAGACCCAGGTGCTTCTATAGTCATTGGATCCCAGCCTAATTCCCAGGTTGGGGATCAGAAATCTCTCCTACCAGAGCTGGCTGGATCTATTCATAAGAATAGAGGTAGTGATGGAAAAATCTGTGAACGATGCGGGGTAGGAGGGAAGCAATGCATTAAGAATCACACATGGTTTCTGAAGGCAATGCTCATAGCCCCATTATTTGTTGTATACTTGCAACAAATATGTGGAAATTATTGAATTAAGCAGAAAAAAATGAGAGGCCATCCCCTGAACATCTATTTTTGTTGCTTTTCATGTCAGTGCTCCCTCTGCTAACCTGTGCCTATAGTAGAACCAAGTGCTGCACATTGGCTGAAGACAGAATCTTTTGCTGCATAATTTTTTTTTTTTTTGAGTTGGAGTCTCACTCTGTCACCCAGACTGGAGTGCAGTGGCCGCTCCCGGCCACTGCAGCCTCGACCTGCTGGGTTCCGGCGATCCTTCCGCCTCAGCCTTCTGAGTAGCCGGAAGTACAGGCGCGCGCTACCACGCCCAGCTAATTTTTTGATTTATTGTAGAGATGAGGTCTTGCCTGCCCAGGCAGGTCTCGAACCCGCGGGCTCAGGCAAATCACTCACCTCAGCCTCCCAAAGGCGTGGGATTACAGGCTGAGCCACCAATCCCGGGCTGTTGCTGCATAATTTATCTAACTATAGACATGCTTTGTTTTCAGGTTTATACTGTGACCAAGAGAACCCTCATTCAGGCCTCAGTCCTGTAATTTTGCCACCATTTCGACATGAGAGGTAGAAGCCCTGCTGTCATGGCACTAGGGTTATGGAATGATTAGCAACCACAGGTCCCTAGCTTCCCTCATTTGTATGATAAATGCAAGGATAAAACAACCATGCAAGAATAATGAGCATCACAACTGATTTTGGAAAGCCCATTAAAAGAACAAATCAGCAGCATCTTCAACAAAAAACATCGGAGATAAGAATCATGCCAAAGAATGGTTCTTTTGCAGGAAACAGTGTAAACTGCTATTGTTTTTTGGTTAAATGCTGAGGTTTTTAAAAGCTTATTTTGTATTTCTTTAATATTTTCAGGTCTATTTTCTATGTCTGATATTGCATACATAGCAATGCATTACATAAGGGAATATAAATAATTCTTGTGTGGTAAAATCATTCATATGGACATCTTTACCTGCTATGTCTGTGCAGATTTGCCCAGTTGGCCCTGAGCAGACAGCACGCCACCCTGGCATGTGACCAGAGTCCTTTGCTTGAGATTCTTTATCTCCAAAGCTTTTCCCAATCTTCATCCCAGATATCATGAGAAGCATCCCTACAGCTCTGGGGCTCCCCCTGAAAGCTTAAGGAAAAATTCTTGGCACTCAGGCAAGTGAAATTACTTCTGGGCTCCAAAATCCAGGGCAGGGGTCCCAAACCCCTGGGCCATGGACCAGAACTGATCCGAGGTCTGTTAGAAACCAGATTGCACAGAAGGAGTTGAACAGCGAGCAAGTCAGTGAAACTTTATCTGTATTTACAGCCCCTCCCGATCACTAGCATTACCACCTGAGCTCTGTCTTCTGCCAGATCAGTGACAGCATTAAATTCTCACAGGAGTATGTACCCTATCATGAACTGTGTATCATGAACTGTGTAAGGGATCTAAGTTGCGTGCTTCTTATGAGAATCTAAAGCCTGATGATCTGAGGTGGAGCTGAGGAGGTGATGCTAGTGTTGGAGAGCGGCTGCAAGTAGAGATGAACATTTGCAGTGAGGTTTTACTGTATAAAGACCATAATAAGTCAATTGTTTGCAGACTCAAACAATATCAAATCCCTATCAGGGAGTGGCAAGTGAGTTGATGTACTTCAATTGTACAACTGCATCTGGTGGCAGGCTTTAAGTCAAAATCCAACATTTATTTTAGTTTGTGTGTGGTCTGCCCATCATATTTACCACTTATGTCTGTGCCTCTCTTTTTTTCTGTGAGTTATACAGTTATTTCATTATATGCGGCAACGTAATCATAATAGAAATAAAGTACACAATAAATGTTATGCACTTGAATCATCCTAAAGCCATCCCCTCCACCCCATTCCTTGGAAAAATTGTCTTCCACGAAACTGGTCCCTGATGCCAAAAAGTTGGGGACTGCTGGTCTAGGGGGCCTCCCTTATTCCTGCCCTCGAGAGCTAGTGAAAGTCATTGACAGGTGGAGGCCCAGGACTAAGAGCTTGTTAAGGCAAGAAGGCAACCAGAAGAGATAGAACAGAAGGAACCAGAGAAGAAGAGCAAGCCAGATTTGAGGAACTTCCCAAAGAAGAAGAGGTGAGGCCAGTTCTTCCTTCAGATCCCAGGGTGCGTGTTTAGAACCAATAACAGGAAACAAGGCCAAAAGACCAAGAGTCACTGGGTAATGCAGGTATAGAGCAGCAGTGGTGGGAAAAGGGGGAATGAATCCAAACAACTCAGAGGTGGGTTCTCTAAAGCTCTTGTATGCTGGCCACAAAGAATGTGGGAGAGTCCAAACGGTTTAAAAGTCCAGTGTTCTGAAGGATAACTTTAAAACTACATACAAAGAGCCTAGTACTGAGTACTCAGCATAGACCATATGCCAGGAAAGACTGAAATTGGCTGCCCTCATCCTGAAGTTGTCACCTTTGTCTTTATACTTTTAGTCTCCCTGAGGTAGGCCTGAAGTAAAAATGTAGGTACATGAGCTTTGGTCACAGAATATTGCAGAACATGGGCCTGAGTTGAATTCTGTCGGCTCTTGCCTATGTAAGTTGTCAAAAGCAGTGCCATCTTTGACATTTCTAACTCAGAAAGGTATGTTACTATAAAATGACTGCCACTCCTGATGTGTCACTGGCTGAGTGGTGAATGGAATTACCTGGTGTGAAATTCGAGAGCCAGGGTCATTTCTCAAAGGGTACAGACCAGAGCAAGCCCCTCTCTTCTGGTGTTTCTACCCCTGTGGTATATGTTGAAAATGAACAAGAAGGGCTGCAAGATTAAGAGACATATACCAAAGGAGGAAGGAAGACTGGGAGGCAGAAAGCAGGAGGCTGAGAGCCAGCCTCAGTCCCTTTTCAAAATTGATTTGGGAAGAATCACAACTGAGAAATCTACACACAATTCTTACTAGTGTCTTTAGGCCAAAGGTAAGTACTGAGTACCATGTCACCTGTCATCTAGAACCCAATGCAAACAAGATTTTACTTTGAGGAATTCAGATCTCAATATCTCCTTGTATCAGGAATGGCAAGTGCATGTCATTCCCTTTGGAACATGACTCTGAAAATAGGTGAATGTTGACCTCCTATGGGTTCTAAAAAGCTGCTTGCAAATCCCAATCTGCTTCAGAAAGGACTTTTTAAAAATAAGCTTTTGCCAACCCAAAGAAATGACAAATGTTTGAGGTGATAGATAATGCTAATTAGCTGAATTTGATCACTCCACAATATATACATGTATCGAAAAATTGCAATGTACCCCATAAATATATATAATTATGATCTTTCAGTTATAATAAAACTTGAAAAAGTAAAAGAAATCCATTTTTGTTGAAAAAACAAAACAAAAATATTAAACTTTTAATTTTAGAATAATCTTAGATTTACAGAAAAGTTGTTAAGATAGTACAGGGAGTTCCCATATACACCACACACAGTTTCCATCATTGTTAATATATTATTAACATGGTAAGTTTGTCACAACCAATGGATTTATACTGATACATCATTATTAACTAAAGTTCATACCTTATACAGGTTTCCTTAGTTTTTACCTAATGTCCTTTGTCTAATCTAGGATTCCTTCCAGGTTACAACATTACAGGTAGTTGTCTTGTCTGAAAGGAGGATTTTATGTAGAAAAAAATGTGTGAAATCACATAGGTGTATTCCATTCTACACTTCTACCTGAAAGAAACAACGAGTTAAAGGGTAAGCTATTTCTAAGGTTTCTCTAGGCAACAACCCACATTACGAAATGAATAATCAGAAGCAATTTCAGATTTTCTTCTTGTTACACATAGAATCCTAGGCAATAGTCAGGTCTAAAGAGGAGAGTAAAATTAGGAGTGAGAAGCATCAATCTTTTGCACGGTTTCTCTCATTGTATCACAAATACCTCATTATTACTTTTCAATCCCTCCTGCTTCCTACCCTTTTCCCCTGTCAGTCCACTCAGGTGTCTCATAAGAATGTCTTAGGTTTAGATAATGCAGGAGACACCCTTATGGAAATTGGAACAGGCAACCAGTTCCTGATTAAAACTCCAAGTGTCCATGCCATAGGAGAAAAGTTAGACAAGTGGACTTCATCAAACTGACAAGCTTCTGCAAAGCCAAAGAAACCATCAAGAGATCAGGGAGACAGCCCACAGACTGGGAAAAAATATTTGCCAACTGTATATCTCTTAAAGGCCTAAAATCTAGGATCTACAAGGAACTCAAACATGCCAAAAAGAAAAAAAAACAGCCTCATTACAAAGTGGGCCAAAGATATGCATTGACACTTCTCAAAAGAAGACTTATGAACAGTCAACAGATACATGAAAAAATGTTCAACCTCACTAGTCATCAAAGAAATGAAAATTAAAACCACACTGAGATACCACCTAACTCCAATCAGGATGGCCTTCATCAATAACTAAAAAAAAACAGATGCTGGTGAGGATGCAGGGAAAAGGGAACACTTCTATATTGCTGGTGGGAGTGTAAATTAGTACAACCTCTGTGGGAAACAGTTTGGTGATTCCTAAAAGATCTAAAAATCCACCTTTCATACGACCCCACAATCCCCCTACTGGAAATATACCTGGAGGAACTCAAATCATTCTATGAAAAAGATAGCTGCACATGTATGTTTATTGCAGCATTGTTTACAATAGCAAAAACATGGAACCAATTGTGCTGCCAATCAAAAAAGGACTGGATAAAAAATGTGTTGCATATATAATGATAAAATATTACACAGCCATAAACAAGGACAAAATTAAGAACGTCACAGCTTGGATGGACTTAGAGTGTATAATACTGAGTGATCTGTCACAGAAACAAAGAACTGAGTATGACATGTTCTCACTCATAAGTAGACCTTGAATAATTATCATAATACTATAAGAAAAAGATTGGCAGTAATGGAAAACTGCTGGGGATGGGAGGGTGAGATTGGCAGTAGTGGTAATCTGCCGGGGGTGGGAGAGTGGGGTGGGGCACAGCTTATCTACAAGGATACCTATATAATGAACATTTGTATGCCTAACCCTGAATTGTACCCCACATCTTTAAACTAAAAAATTTAAAAAAATGTCTTAGGCTTGTTTCAAGTTAATGGCTTGAAATGGTACTTTCCAGTTTTCAAATTTCAAGAGGTGCAAAGGTTAGAAATTATCCCTTACCTGGAAGAAGCATGAAATTCTGCAACAAGCAGTTAACCCAAATACAGAATAAATGGTCAGTTAAATAAGCAAATAATTAACCTCTGAACACAAGGATTTTTTTTTTAATTTATTTTAAGCCGGGCTCGGTGGCTCAGCCTGTAATCCCACGCTTTGGGTGGCTGAGGTGAATGAATTGTCTGAGCCCATGAGTTCGAGACCCGCCTGGGCAACTTGGCGAGACCTCATCTCTACAATAAATCAAAAAATCAGCCGGGCATGGTAGCGCGTGCCTATAATTCCGGCTACTTGGGAGGCTGAGGCGGAAGGATTGCCGGAGCCCAGTGGGTCGAGGCTGCAGTGGCCTGGGCGACAGAGTGAGACTCCAACTCAAAAAAAAAATATTTTAAAGATGTGGGTTACAATTCAGTGTTAGGTATACAAAAGTTCATTATGCAGGTACCCTTGTTGATGAAGTGTGCCCCTCCCTCCCCTGGCAGTTTTCCTCAACTGCCAATCTCATCCCCCTCCCCTGGCAGTTTTCCCCTACTGCCGATCCCTTTCTTATAGTATTATGATAATTGTTCAAGGTCCACTTATGAGTGAGAACATATGGTACTCTGGTCTTTGTTTCTGTGATATATCACTGAGAATGATAGACTCAATCCATCCAAGCTGCTGCAAAAGTCCATATGTTTGTCCTTCTTTATGACAGCATAATATTCCATTGTGCAAATGTACCACTTTTTTTTTATCCAGTCCTGCTTCTATGGGCAGCATGGTTGGTTCCATGTTTTTGCTATTGTGACTAGAGCTGCAACAAACATGTGTGTGCAGGCATCTTTTGGAAGAATGACTTGAGTTCTTCTGGGTATATTCCCAACAGGGGGATTGCTGGGTCATATGAAAGATCAATTTCTAGTTCTTTCAGAAATTGCCACACTGTCTTCCAAAGAGGTTGCATTAGTTTGCATTCCCACCAACAGTGCAGAAGTGTTCCTTTTTCTCCACATCCTAGTCAGTATCTGTTGTTGTTTGCTTTATTAATTATGGTCATTCTTACTGGGTTTAGGTGGTATCTCAATGTGGTTTTGATTTGCATTTCTCTGATAATTAGTGAGATTGAGTACTTTTTCATGTGTCTGTTAGCTGCCTGTATATCTTCTTTTGAGTAGTGTCTATTCATGTCTTTTGCCCATTTTTTAATGGGGCTTTTTTTCTCCCTTTCTTCACATTTGTGCTCAACACAAGGGGTTTTTAACAAAGATCACTCATTCAAAGAGCACTGTACCTGAATGTGTATTGATGAAGAAAATATATGGTGTGGTCTCTGGTCTCAGGAAATGTTTTTCTGGGAAGATTGGATATTGCTTATCTCAGAACACTTGTTTGTATTCTTATAAACACTTATAATAATCATTAGAAATATCTTGAACCTGTGCCTGAATTGTGCATTGACAATGAAGAGGCAAAATAGAAAAAATATTTTAAATTGCAAAATAAATTTAATGATGAGTGCATATGAATGTAAATACATTTTGAAAGAAAAAGTAATTATCAATACAATTTTAAAAAAATGAGAAATCATGGGGATGTTTTCATTCTCTTCTTATAGGAGATCCTACACAAAGACACAACCATGTGCTAAGGTACAATTTATTACTATGAAAGTGGTCCTTAACTTTCCATCTTCTCCCATATGTCCAAAAGAAGCCTACCATTGCCATGTCAATTTCCCTGTCTCCATTCCCTCTGCTGAGGAGAGTTTATTTTTGCCCAACAAGTTCTTCTGGCATTTTTGATGTTGGATCAAAAAGTAGATGTTTTATCAGAAATAGTAGCCCAGAGAGGCAGAAGGAGAATTTCTTTTTTTTTTAAATTTTACTTCAATTTTATTTTATTCTTTTTTTTTTTTTTTTCATTAATCAGTAGTTTTTTATTATGGTTTTGGGGGGTACAGTTAAGGGTAGGTGTACAATGACGTTTCATTCAGGCACCCTGTAAATAAAAAGTGTTTTCCCATCCCCCGACAGATATTTGCTACTGTTAATCCCATCCCCCTCCCCCCCATAGTTTCCCAGTACCATCCGTCATTTTCTCATAGTATTGCATTGGATGTTCAAGGTCCATTATATGAGTGAGAACATGTGATATTCGGATTTTTGTTTTTGTGAGAGGTCACTCAGTATTATAGACTCTAGTTCCATCCAGGTTGCAGCAAAATTCATGATTTTGTTCTTTTTTATGGCTGCGTAGTATTCCATCGTGTATATGTACCACATTTTTTAATCCAGTCCTCTTTTGATGGGCAGCATGGTTGTTTCCAGGTTCTTGCTATTGTGAACAATGCTGCGATAAACATACGTGTGCAGGTATCTTTTTTATAGAGTGATTTGTGTTCTTCAGGGTATATTCCCAGTAGGGGGATTGCAGGGTCATATGGAAGGTCAATTTTTAGAGCTTTTAGGAATCGCCACACTGCTTTCCACAGAGGTTGCACTAGTTTACACTCCCACCAACAGTGTAGAAGTGTTCCCTTTTCACCACACCCTCTCCAGCAGCTGTTATTTTTTGAGTTGTTGATAATTGCCATTCTGACTGGAGTTAGGTGGTATCTCAGTGTGGTTTTGATTTGCATCTCCCTGATGATTAGTGAGGTTGAGCATTTCTTCATGTGTTTGTTGGCTGCTCGAATGTCTTCTTTTGTGAAGTGTCTGTTCATGTCTTTTGCCCATTTTATAATGGGGTTGTTTGTTTTCTTCTTTTCAGTACGTTTCAGTTCCTTGTAGATCCAGGATGTTAAGCCTTTGTCAGACCTAGAGTTGGCAAAGACTTTTTCCCAGTCTGTAGGCTGTCTCCCTGCTCTCTTGATGGTTTCTTTGGCTTTGCAGAAGCTTGTCAGTTTAATAAGGTCCCATTTGTCTATCTTCTCTCTTAAGTCCTGTGGGTTTCGGGTTTTGTACAGAAATTGGATGCCAGTTCCGATTTCCATGAGAGTATTTCCTTCCTTTTCTAAGGTTCTTATGGTTTGAGGTTTTACATTTAGGTCTCTGATCCATTTGGAGTTAACCTTTGTGCATGGGGATAGATAGGGGTCCTGTTTCAATCTTCTGCATGTGGTCAGCCAATTTTCCCAGCACCATTTACTGAATAGGTTCTCCTCTCCCCAGTGGTAGGTGTGGAGGCTTTGTCGAAAATGAGTTGGTTGAGAAATTGAGGTATTGCTTCTGAAATCTCAATTGTATTCCATTGATCTATATGCCTGATCCTATACCAATACCAAGCTGTTTTGATGATTGTAGCTTTATAGTAAAGTTTGAAGTCTGGTAGTATGATACCACCTACTTTGTTTTTTTTGCTGAGGATTGTTCTGGCTATTCTTGGATGTTTGTGTTTCCATATGAATTCCTGTGTTGTTTTTTCTAGGTCTGAGAAGAATGTTGTTGGTAATTTAATGGGTATTGCATTGAATTTGTAGATTGCTTAGGTAAGATGGACATCTTCACAATGTTGATTCTTCCGATCCATGAGCATGGGATATTTTTCCACTTGTTCATGTCGGCTTTGATTTCTTTGAGCAGTGTTTTGTAATTTTCATTGTAAAGGTCTTTCACGTCTCTGGTCAGGAAGATGCCAAGGTATTTCATTTTTTTTGTGGCTATTGTGAATGGAACTGTGTTTTTTATTTGGGTTTCTGTTTGTTTATTATTGGTGTAGAGAAATGCGATTGTCTTTTGTACATTTATTTTGTATCCTGAGACTTTGCCAAAGGCTTTTATCAATGTAAGGAGACCTTTGACAGATTCTCTTGGGTTTTCAAGGTACACCATCATGTCATCTGCATAGAGAGATAACTTGACTTCCTCTTTTTCTATTTGAATACCTCTGATTGCCTCCTCTTCTCTGATTGCTTTAGCCAGGACTTCCAATACTATGTTGAACAGGAGAGGAGAGAGTGGGCATCCTTGTCTAGTTCCAGTTTTCAGGGGAATTGGTTCCAATTTTTGTCCATTTAGGAGTATGCTGGCTGTGGGTTTCTCGTAGATGGCTTTTACTATTTTGAGGTATGTTCCCCGTATGCCTAGATGTTCAAGGGTTTTTATCAAGAAGGGGTGCTGGATTTTATCAAAAGCTTTTTCTGCATCTAGTGATATGATCATGTGGTTTTTGTTTTGACATCTGTTGATGTATTTAATTACATTTATGGTTTTACAAATATTGAACCAGCCTTGCATGCCAGGAATGAAGCCTACTTGGTCATGATGGATGATTTTTGAGATGTATTGCTGAATCCGGTTTGCTAGGATCTTGTTGAGAATTTTAGCATATATGTTCATCAAAGATATTGGCCTGTAGTTCTCTTTCTTTGTTGGATCTTTACCTGGATTGGGTATCAATGTGGTGTTTGCTTCGTAAAATGATTTGGGGAGAGTTCCATCTTGTTCAATCGCCTGGAATACCTTCAGTAGGATTGGTATCAGCTCCTCCTTAAATGTCTTGTAGAATTCTGCTGGAAAACCATCTGGACCAGAGCTTTTTTTTGTAGGAAG
>NW_007248119.1:0-15185 GCF_000164805.1 Carlito syrichta
TGCACTTGACTATGCCTGACTTGTGAACTACTTATGTGGTTGGACATACGAGCGTAGGTTCACATCTTTGAAAGTTCACCACTTAATGGTTCGTATGTAGAGGACTTGCTGGCCCTGGATCCTTTTATTCATGGGAAATCTTGGCTTGAGGCCCACCTATTTTATAGCCCTTGAAAATCTGAAGTTGATCCTGGAGTTTGGGCTGTGTCCCAGGGATTTTTACTTTCAAAATCTCCTTTGTCCTAAACTCCAGCTTTCTGACACAGGCACAATGTTTCTTTTGTCAATGCAGGAACAGAACATAAAATTTCTCTTATCCTTATTTAGTTTTGTACATTATGAATAGTATTTTTAAAAATTTATTTCCTAGCCAGGCTCGGTGGCTCAGCCTGTAATCCCGTGCTTTGGGAGGCTGAGGTGAGTGGATTACCTGAGCCCGTGGGTTCGAGACCTGCCTGGGCAACTTGGCAAGACCTCATCTCTACAATAAATAAAAAACTCAGCTGGGCATGGTAGCGTGTGCCTGTAATTCCAGCTACTAGGAAGGCTGAGGCGGAAGGATAGCCGGAGCCCAGCAGGTCGAGGGCTTGTCTCAGCTTTTGGCAGGCCTTCCTCACTGACCATAACCATTTCTAGCCTTGGATTTAAAAGGAGAGATATGTGACTCTTCCTTTCCCTGAGACACTTAGAAGCCATTGAAGGCTTATCATGATCTAGTTTCAACATTATCGTGCCTCAGGGAATAGGGAGGCTCAAGGAGAGAGATGGGGAAAGGCAGGTTGTGGAGCGCTCAGAACATACACAGCGTTTATTGATTATCTTCATGTTCTTTGGTGGGCCTGGTTCATGGTATCCCAAAACAATCACAATAGTAGCCTCAAAGATCACTGGCCACAGATCAGCATAACAGATATAATCATTAAAAAGTTTGAAATAGCTCACGAATCGCCAAAATGTGTCACAGAGACACAAAGTGAGCATATGCTACCAGAAAAAAATGGCACCCGTAGGCTTGCTCAACGCAGGGTTACCACAAACCTTCAGTCTGTAAAAAACGCAACATCTGCAAAAGATAATAAAGTGACACAAAACGGAACAAGGAAAACCTGTATACATGCACACGTGCACACGTATACCCTCGTCTTTTCACAAACCAATCTAGTATTTTCCAACCCCAAAATACATAATTTTTGCCTTTAAGAAAAATCTATCATTCTTGTAGTGTCCTTATCTGGCTTTATCATAGTAATGCTGGCCTTACAAAAAAAGTAAGTGTGGGTGTCTTCTTTTCTCTTCAGTTTTTGGAAGGATTTATGAAGTGAGTGATGCTAATTCTTCTTTGTTTGGTAGAATTCCCCACTAAACCCATCTGGTCTCGAATTTTCCTTTGTTGACAGGTTTTTGATTATTGACTCAATATTCTTACTTATTATTGATCTGTTTGAATTTTCTAGTTTTTCATGTTTCAGCCTAGTCTAGGTAGGTATATGTTTCTAGAAATTTCTCCATTTCTTGTAGCTTATCCAATTTGTTGTCATGCTATTGTTCATGATAGACTATTATGATCCTTTGTTTTTTTATGGTACCGACTGTAACATCCTCTCTTTCATTTCTAATTTTATTTATTTGAGTTCTTTTCTTTTTTCTTAGCCTTGCTAAAGGTTGATCAACTTTGATTATATTTTCAAAATGCCAACTCTTAACTTCGTTGATCTTTTCTAGTCTTTATTTCATTTATTTGTGCTTTGATCTTTATTGTTTCCTTCTTTCTGTTAATTTTGGGCTTCGGTTGTCATTCTTTCATTTATTTGAGGTATACTGCTTATTTGAGACCTTTTTATCTTCGCGTAGACATTCATATGTATAAACTTCCCTCTTAGAACCGTTTTTGTGCTCCCCATAAGTTCTGGTATGTTGTGTTTCCGTTTTAGTTTGTCTTACAATATTATATTTTATTCCCCTTTTGGTTTCTTCCTTGATTGTTCAGGAGTATGCTGATTAATTTCCACATACTTATGAGTTTTCCAATTTTTTTCTGTTATTTTTAGTTTTATGTCACTGTGGTCAGAAAGGCCACTTGACAAGACTTCAATCCTCTTAAATTTTTGAGGACTTGTTTTGTGGCCTAACGTTTGTCCCATCTTAGAGAATGTCCTCTGTGTATTTGAAAATAATGTGTATTTTGCTGCTGCTGAGTGGAATGTTCTTTGTCTCTTGTTCCAGCTTTTGACTAGTCTATTTTGTTTGTTGTAAGCCACTCTTGCTCTCTTTGGTTTCATCTCTTTACTTTCAGTCTATGTCTGCCCATAAAGATGAAGTGAGTGTCTTGTAGGCAGCGCATTTTGGTTCTTGTTTTATTCTCCATTCAGCTCCTCTGTGTCTTTTATTTGACTACTTTAGGACATCAACATTTAAAGTAACTGTTGATCTCTAAGAACTTACTATTGCCGTTCTGTTCAGTGTTTTTTGGCTGTTTGGCAGTTTCCTTTTTCCCTTTATTTATCTCTTGCTATATATAATTTGGAGATTTTCTGTAGTGGTATTCTTTGATTATTATTATAATATTATTATTTTTTTTTTTTGAGTCAGTGTCCCACTCTGTTGCCCAGACTGAGTACACAATCATAGCTTACCGCAGCCTTGACCTTCTGTGCTCAGGTGATTCTCTACCTCACCATCCCAAGTAGCTGGGACTACAGGTGCATGCCATTATGCTTGGTTAATTTTTTGATTTTTTAAATAGAGTCGAGGGCTTGTTCTGTTGCCCAGGCTGGTCACAAACATCTGGGCTCAAGCACCCTGGCCTCCCAAAGTACTGGGACTACAGGTATGAACCACCATGCCTGGGTACCTTTTGTGTATTTATTACATGTTTTTTAGTTGTGATTACCATGAGGCTTACATAAATATCTTAAACAATTAGGGACCACATTAGGACATCTGGGTCAACATTGAGCTGCGTTTAAACAGTGGTCCCATAAGATTATAACGTGTTTTTACTATACCTTATTTATGTTTAAATATCCTTAAATGCACACATACTTACCATTATGATACAACTGCTTACAGTATTTAGTACAGTAATATGCTGTACAGGTTTTCGGCTTAAATGCAATATGCCATTCCATATAGCTTAGGTGGGTAGTAGATGATATCATCTGCATTTGTGTAAGTAAAGTCCATCATGCTTACACAATGATGAAATTATCTAATGATGTATTTCTCAGAAAGCATTCCCATCATTAAGTCCTACATAACTGTGGTTATAGCAGTCTATTTAAGCCCTTAGCAATGTAACTTCAATCATATACAGAGCCTCTACCCTTTACCCTCCTTCTACTTTTTAATGTTTTTGATGTTGGAGCTTATATGTTTGAATATTGTGTATCCATTAGAAAACTATTGTAGTTATATTTATTTGTTAATGTGTTGCCTTTTAACCTTTAGATTAGAGTTAAAAGTGAATGCACTCCACCATTAAAGTAGTGGACAAATTTGATTTTTGGCTATACCTTTCTGAGTGATTTTTATACTTACATATGGTTTCATGTTACTGATTAGTCTTATTTTATTTCACCTTGAAGAACTCCCTTTAACATTTCTTGCAAGGCAGCTCTAGTGGCAATGAACTCCTTCAGCTTATTTTTTAGTTGGAGTCTTGGAAAGTCTAGAAGCCCTAACCAAAGAAATTAAGCAAGAAAAAGAAAGAAAAAAAACCACACACATTGGAAAAGAAAGAGTGATATTGTCTGTTTGCAGATGATGTGATCTTATATATACTTTTAAAGCTAATAAACAAATTAAGTAAATTAGTAGGATACATACTTAACATGAAAAATCTGTTGCATTTCTATGCATTCACAATGAACTATCTAAAAAAGAAATTAAGAAAACAATCTCATTTATAATAGCATTTAAAAAGTAAATACTTAGAAATAATTTTATCCAAAGAGGTGAAATATCTGTACAATAAAAACTATAAAACTCTGATGGGATAAACTGATGGATACAAATTCACATATTAATAAATAAATTAATATTGGTAAATGCCCATATGACCTAATGTAATCTACAGATTTAATGCAATCCCCATCATAATTTACATGATTGAATATTATACAACCATAAAGAAAGTCAAAACTATGAGCTTTGCAGCAACCTGGATGGAATTAGAGTCTATAATACTCAGTGATTTATCACAGAAGCAAAGATATGAGTACCAATTGTACTTACTCATAAATGGACCCTGAACATTTATCATAATATTATAAGAAAGGGATTGGCGATAGTGGGACACTTCCAGGGGAGGGGGGGAAACATAACATCAGTAAGGGTACCCACACTTTACCTGAATGATGACCACATATGTACCTAACCCTCATTTTTACCCCACATTTTCAAAATAAAATAAAATATATTTTTTAAAAAACACACATCTTTTAATCCAAAAAAAAATTTCAATGGGATTTTAAAAAATAGAAATAGAAATAGAAATAGCAAAAAAAGTCCTGAAATTTCTATGGAACCACAAAAGACCCCAAATAATCAAAGCAATCATGAGAAAAAAAAAAATAGAAGAAGAAGAAGTTGGCGGCATCACACAACTTGATTTAAAACTGTATTTCAAAGCTCTAGGAATAAAAATAGGATGGTACTGGCATAAAATTGGATGTAAAGACCAAGGGATCAAAATAGAGAGCCCAGAAATAAATCTATGCCTTTACAATCAATTGATCTTTGACAACGGGGCCAAGAATACACAATAAGGAAAGTTTAGTCTTTTCAATAAATAGCGTTGGGAAAGCTATTCACATCCTGAAGAATGAAATTGAACCTTAATCTCACCCCATATACAAAAATGGACTCAAAATGAAATAAATACTTAAATATAAGACTCGAAACCATTAAACTCCTAGAAGTAAACATAAGAGAAAAGCTATTTGACACTGGTTTTGGCAGTAACTTTTTTGGCTTTGACACCAAAAGCATAGGCAATGAAAGCAAAAACAGACAAATAGAACTACAACAAACTAAAAAGCTTCTTCTGCATGGCAAAAGAAACAATCGACGAGTGAAGGGACAATCTATAGAATGCAGGAAAACATTTGCAAACTATAATCTGATAAGAAGTTAATACCCAAAATATATAAGGAACTCATACAACTACAAAGGACCTGAATAGACCCTTTTCTAAAAAGACACACGAATGGCCAGCAGGTATGTAAAAAGATGCTCTACGTCACAAATCACCAGGGAAATGCAAATCGAAACCACAAGATATCACCTCACACCTGTTAGGATGGCTATTTTAAAAGTCAAAATGTAACTAATGTTGGCAAGGATTTGAGAAAAGGAAACCCTTGTTTGTAGTCAGGAGCAATATAAATTGGTGTAGCTGATATAGAAGGCAGAATGGTAGTTAAACTAAAAATAGGCCTAGATATTATTATAGCACTGGTCACAATGGCAAAAACATGGAATCGACCCAGTTGCCCATTGGAAGTGAACTGGATAAAGAAGATGTGGTACATATGCACAATTGAACATTATGCAGCCATAAAGAAGAACAAAATCTTGGCCTTCCCAGCAACATGGATGCAGCTGGAGACCATCATACGAAGTGATCTGTCACAGAAACAAAGAATACCTCTCATAAGTGAGTCCTGAACACCGGAAACACTAGCACAAGGGTGGGACCGGTAAACAGTGGACAATGTTAGGGGAGGGAGGGAGGGAAGGGAGTATGTGGCAACGCACCGTGTACCTGGCTATCGAGGAGGACAGAGAGCCAGACAGAAGCCCAAACCTCACCTGCATGCAACCTACTTATGTAGCAAATCCCCACTTGTGCCCCATAACTCTAAAATTAAAAAAAAAAAAAAATAAGGTCTAGAAGTTGAGTCTGGTATCCCTAGTGTGTTCTGCACACATCTCTATTTCTTGTTTCTTTCTTTTGAGAAGGAAGATTTATTGAGAGGACAGAAAAGCTCCCACAGTGAGAGGGGACCCGAGGGAGTTGCCCGCACATGTCTCTATTTCTCAACGTGCTTTTCCTTCCTCCTGTCTTCCACTCCAGAAACCTGGAGACTCAGCTTTAGCCAGAACCACGTAGAGGGGGAGCTTTGAGTGCTATGTGAAATTCCTTTATGACACCATTCTACATCCTCTCCCAGCACTCACTCGGGACTCACTTAAGGATTCACATGGTAAATTTGCCTTGATGCTTCAAGAAGCCTCGAAAAGAAGGCATAGCCTCTGCTTGTTGGTCATCAGGTTTTTATAGGGCTTTCATGGGATTTGGGTTCATCTGACTGCAGCAGCATGAACGCACACGAGCGTCTCTCCGGCATCTGCTGTTTCTTCTTTACGTCTACAGTCTTTTCTTCCTTTAGGTTACTCGAACCTTGAATTCAAGCATTTATCAACATGTGTTGTGTTTGGTGTTGGGCTTTGCATTTGACATCTTAAAATTTTATCCGACAATTTTCACCTTTGATTTGTTTAATTATGGCTCTATAACTTATTTCTGTCATGTTATTTATGCTCTGTTTTACACACATTCTTTACTGTTTCTTTTGCACCTCCCGCTTTACAGATCAAACGTTGTTCTGTTCAGGCCAAGTGCAGTGACTCATGCCTATCATCCCAGCACTTTAGGAGGCTAAGGTGGGAGGACTGATTGAGCCTCAAGGCTCAGTGAGCTATGATCGTGTGACTGGGCAACAGAGCAAGATCCTGCCCTCCCACCTATCACAAAAAACTGTTCTTCTGTTTGTTTGAAACTTGAAAATGTTTCATATTGTAATGGCGCTTGCATCATTATTTACACGGATTTTCTTCTTAATTTCTTACAAGTATCAAAATTGACATTCAGCAATTCAGACAAGTACTCTAGCTTCCTTTTCTCAGCTTGGTTTTGGTTTCTGATCATGACAGCCTTTTGTCCAAGGGGATACTTTCTGAAGGTTTGAGTTGTTTTTGATATATTTTCATGTATTTTTTAGGCTACAATAAGCACTACCATCCATTCCTTATTCCACAAATCTAATGGCACATCCCTAGATTTATTTTTCTTCTTACTGGAGTATTTCCTCTAGGAATATTGTCAAAGGGATTTATGTAAAATAAAACCTTTGAGGTCTTATTTTATGATAACATCTCTTCTATACTTTCAAATTTAAAGAATTTTGGCTGTACATAATTCATGTTTTAAAATTTGTTTCCTTTCAAGTTTTTAGAAATGTTACTCCATTTTATTCATGTCTCCAACATTGAATTGGAAAGCCTGATGCCAATCAAAATCAACTGTTCCTCAAAGGATGATCTGACTTTTCGTTCAGTTGACAGGATGTTACAAAACAAAGACGTCTTCAATGTTCTGAGGGTAAATCACTTCGCAACTATAAACTTCACTAAAATGATAACGCACTGTAAAAGGAATTAAAACCTTCTTGATACCTGCAAATAAACAGTAAACTAGCATGCACCCATTCTAGGAAAAAGAATTGTTTTTAAGTTATGAAAGAGATAGTTATTAGACTCAAGTATGGTTGAATGTAGGGATGCAAGACTGATAAGTGGCAACAGAACTAGCAAGTTTCTGTCCAAAATTAATCACTTAGCAAAGAGAAGAATAAGAACTAGATTATCACAAAGTTGCCTATATGGTGTCCACTTGTATACCTAGTCCTGAATTGTACCCTGCATCTTTAAAATACAATATTAAAAAAACTAGATTAGCCGGGCTCGGTGGCTCAACCTGCAATCCTGCGCTTTGGGAGGCTGAGGTGAGCGGATTGCCTGAGCCCACAGGTTCGAGACCCGCCTGGGCAACTTGGCGAGACCTCATCTCTACAATAAATCAAAAATTAGCTGGGCATGGTAGCACGTGCCTTGTAGTTCCAGCTACTTGGGCTGAGGCTGAAGGATCGCTGGAGCCCAGCAGGTCGAGGCTGCGGTGGCCGGGAGCAACCACTGCACTCCAGTCTGGGCGACAGAGTGAGACTCCAACTCAAAAAAAAAAAAAAAAAACTAGATTATCTTCGTGATATGATGAAAGTCGTGTTATGTTTCTTTTTAGTCATTCAAACTAAAGGTAAGTAAAACTCCTGGAAGATAAGAAATAATGCACCATAAATGTTTCAAAGTTGAGAAAAATACTATATTCTTGGTGATCTATTAGAGAATGTATAGTTTTCAGAAAAATATTTTTAAATGGATGTCACATAGTAAAAAAAGGCATTATTTCAATCAATGGAAAGAAAGAGAATAATTAGTTTTCTTCATGATTCTTGAAACCTGGATTCTTTTTGTAGGCTTGGATATATTCCCATATTACTTCGTTGCCCTTCCTATAGATCAAATCATGCCACTTGCACCTATGGTTAATACAAAACATAATCATATTTGAGGTGCCATGATCAAGATCGACCTATGGACAAAACACGGAAGACTTTATTATAATTAAAAATAAGATGTCAATTACATAAAAGTTGTCAATATAAGCATCAAACCATATTTGATCAAAGTTGAGAGTCATGATGGGAAGTTGGGAGAGAGGCAAGTTGCACGTGAGTCTCCACACCCTACTGAGCCCATTAATTGCGTTCAAACTGGAGGCACAATGTTTAAGCACAGTATTACACACTCTAAGCATATCATTTAAAGAAAGTAAGATTAAAAAAAAGCCTTAAAATCATAGTTTAAAAACCAAATAGGAAACATACTTTTAGAAGAAGAGAGCAAAGGAAATGAGCTATATTATCTATCTTTTATAAACAGTCAAGAGCCATTACTTAAAATTAGATTGAAAAAAGATCAAGGTAAAGTATATGTAGCACTATTTACAATTCAAGAGAATAGTATATAGTGAAAAAAGAAAATGGTAAGCATTGCTTACCTCTGAAAAGCAGGACCAGGGTCTGTGGAAGTGTTTTTGTTTCCACTTTTTGCCCATTGCACTGTTTGATTTTTCCATGCACACGTGTTGCTTTCAGTTCAAAGTTTTCTTACTTGCAGATCTCTTTGGATTATGTGTTCAATAGGATTCTTTTAGCCAGCAGTGGGTGGAACACCATCAACTGATTAAATCATAGTTAGACATTAATAAATTATACTTTTTGAAAGAACATAAGTATGCCCATGAAAACAGAATATAGCACTTGGCTCTATGATCTGCTTATCTAGGAAATAAAATTATTATAAGAAAAAACAATAACAAAGAGTGTCACATTTTCTAAGAAACATTTTGAAAAGAAGCAAGCGTTTTACTTGGAAAAGCTTCTTGTAATCAGGCAAGAATAAAGTCAATCAAGATAAACATTTATATTTTCAAATTCATGTTATGAGAAATATATCTATGAAAATGCAATGCACCGCATGTTTTAAAGTAGCTGTTTGTTTCTGAACACCTGTTTTTCTCTCTGTGATTGGCATTGTAAGTCATGGTTGGGGGCATCTTATTAAAAAAACCCACTACTTGTGGTTTTGGAATGTACAACAGGTGAGACGTTTTATTCATAATGTGCAGTGGATAGTGATGACCATTATCAGAAGACTCGTCATCAGATTCAAAGAGCACTGTAAAGGGAAAGAATTTAAGGACTGAAATTCTTCATTTTTAATCCTGTAGCTGAGTGACATTTAAAAGTTTGATGTCATTTGAATATTTGATGTTGGGCTTTTTATTTTGACATTTAAAAACTGTATCCGACAATTTCCACTTTTCCTTTGTTTAATTATTACTCTATAATAACTTATTTCTGTCATCTTATTTTATGCTTTGTTTTACACACTTTCTGAAAAGGGGCTTCTGGAACAAACATTATTGTCAAATGTTATAAACAATTGAATAAATATAGCCAATTCACTGTTTCATAACAGTGCTAAAAGTTCAGGTATAAAGATTAATTTTAAGATATATTATAAATAATGCAGTAATGAGCAATTATTATTGAAGTATTTATTTTTTACTTTCAGGCATATTTTATTCATTTCTCCCCCTTATTGTATTTTTATTATTAATTAATTAATTAAATTTTTTTATTTTAAAGATGTGGGGTACAGTTCAGGGTTGAGTATACAAATGTGCATTATGCAGGTACCCTTGTTGATGAGGTGTGGCCCCCTCTCCTGGCAGAATACCACTACTGCCAACCTCGCTCCCCCTCCCTGGCAATTTCCCACTACTGTCAATTCTTTTCTTATAGTATTATGATAACTGTTCAAGGTCCACTTATGAGTGAGAACATGTAATACTCAGTTCTTTGTTTTTGTGATAAACCATTCAGTATTATAGAGTCTAAGTCCATCCAAGATGCTATGAAGTTCATAATTTTGTCCTTTATGGCTGCATAATATTTCATTGTGCATATATACCACATTTTTTTAATAGTCCTCTTTTTTTGCTATTGTGAACAACACTGCAATCAACATGCATGTGCAGGTATCTTTTTCATAGAGTGATTTGTGCTCCTCTGGGTATAGTCCCAGTAGAGGGATTGTGGGTTCATATAGAAGGTCGATTTTTAGATCTTTTAGGAATTGACAAACTGTTTTTCACAGAGGTTGTACTAGTTTACACTCCCACCAATGGTGTAGAAGTGTTCCTTTTCCACACATCCCCTCCAGCATCTGTTATTTTTTGAGTCGTTGATGATGGCCATCCTGACAGGAGTTGGGTTGTATCTCAGTGCGATTTTAATTTGCATTTCTTTGATGACTGGTGAGGCTGAGCATTTTTTCACGTATCTGTTAGCTTCTCATATGTCTTTTGAGAAGTGCCTATTCATATCTTTTGCCCACTTTTTTTCTTTTTGGCACATTTGAGTTCCTTGTAGATCCTAGATGTTAGGCCTTTGTCAGATGTACAGTTGGCAAATATTTTTTCCCAGTCCATGGGCTGTCTCCCTTTTTTCTTGATGGTTTCTTTGGCTTTGCAGAAGCATGTCAGTTTGATGAGGTCTCACTTGTGTATCTTATCTCTTATGGCATGGGCACGTGGGGCTTTGATCAGGAATTGGTTGCCAGTTCCAATTTCTAAAAGGGTGTCTCCTGCATTTTCTAAGGTTCTTATAGTTTGAGGTTTTACGCTTAGGTCTTTGATCCATTTAGAGTTGACTTTTGTGTATGGTGATAGGTAGGGGTCTTGTTTTAATCTTCTGCATGTGGTCAGCCAGTTTTCCCAGCACCATTGACTGAATAGGTTCTTCTCTCCCCAGTGGTTGGTGGCGGAGGATTTGTCGAAGATGAATTGGTTGCAAAATTGAGGTTTTGCTCCTGGAATCTCTATCCTGTTCCATTGGTCTATTTGCCTGTTCTTGTACAAATACCAGACTGTTTTGATTGTTGTAGTTTTATAATAAAGTTTAAAGACTGGGATTGTGATACCTCCAGCTTTGTTTTTTGTGCTGAGAATTGTTTTGGCTATTCGTGGTCATTTATGTTTCCATATGAATTCCTGTATTTTCATTTCCGGGTCTGAGAAGAATGCTGCTGGTAATTTAATGGGTATTGTATTAAATCTATAGATTGCCTTGGGTGGAATGGACATCTTAACAATGTTAATTCCTCCAAACCGTGAGCATGGGATATTTTTCCATTAGTTTGTGTAATCTTTGATTTCTTTAAGCAGTGCTTTGTAGTTTTTGTTGTAAAGGTCTTTCACTATCTTGAGGTATGCACCATCTATGCCTAGATGTTCGAGGGTTTTTATCAAGAAGGGGTGGTGGATTTTATCAAAAGCTTTTTCTGTGTCTAATGATATAATCATGTGGTTTTTGTTTTACATCTGTTGATGTATTTAAATACATTTATGATCTTATGGATGTTGAACCAGCCCTGCATCCCAGGGATGAAGCCTACTTGGTCATGGTGGATGATTTTTGAGATGTGTTGTTGGATCCAATTTGCTAGAATCTTGTTGAGAATTTTAGCATCTACGTTCATCAAGGATATTGGCCTGTAGTTCTCTTTCTTTGTTGGATCTTTACCTGGTTTTGGTATCAATGTGGTGCTAGCTTCATAAAATGATTTGGAGAGAGTCCCATCTTTCTCAATTGCCTGGAATACTTTCAGTAGGGTTGGTATTAGCTCCTCCTTGTATATTTTGTAGAATTCTGCTGGAACGCCATTTGGTGCAGGACTTTATTCGTAGGCAGTTTTCTTCTGATACAGTCGAGTTCCTGGGTTGTTATTGGATATTTAGGGCCTTGATTTCTTCTTGTTTCAACATGGGGAGGTTGTGTGATGTAAGAAAGGCCTCCATTTCATTTAGGGTTTCAAGTTTGTTTCCATACAGGTGTACATAGTAATCTCTGATAATCTTTTGTACTTCTTTGGAGTTGATTATAACTTCATTTTTTGCATTTCTGATTATGTCTATTTGGGCGTTTTCTCTATTTTTCTTGGTCAGTCTAGCTAGGGATTCATCAATTTTGTTTATCCTTTCGGAAAAACAGCTTTTGGCTTTATTGATTTTTTGTATTATCTTTTTGTCTTTTATGCCCCGAATTTGGGTTTTTATTCTGATGATCTGGATTCTTCTGCTGAAGTTAGGGTTTTGGTGGTCTTGCTCTTCCAGCTTTCTTAGGTGATTTGTAAGGCTGTTAACTTGTGATCTTTCCATTTTCTTCATGTGTGTTCGTAGAGATATGAATTTTCCTCTTATTACTGCTTTCGTGGCATCCCAGAGATTTTGATATTTCTTCAGTTTCATTTGTTTCCAGGTATCTTTTAATCTCTGTTTTTATTCCCATGTTGACCTAGGAGTTGTTTAGCATCATGGTGTTTTGTGTCCATATCTTTATGGGTTTCGGGGGAACTTTGTTGGTGTTGATATTTATTTTTATTCCACTGTGTTCTGAGAAGGTGCATGGCAGTATTTCAGTCTTATGAAATTTGTTTATGCTTGATTTTTGGCTGAGAATGTGGTCCATCTTAGAGTACACTCCATGTGGTGATGAGTAGAATGTATAGGCTGTTGTTGGGTGGAGTGTTCTGTAGGTATCAAGTCCATTTGGTCAAGCATCACGTTGAGTTTCCAGATGTCCTTGACTTTTTGTCTTGCTGATCTGTCTGAGTTGCAGTTTTGAGATTAAATTGAGGGAAAGCTGTGATTCAGAAGCTATCCGCAGACCCCAACATCCACTGGCAGGTGTGTGAGCTCCCTGGAGCCCACTTTTCACTGCCCCACAATCTGTCCATGCAGTGGGGGCTGCCTGTTTGCCATCTGAAAGCAAAAAGATAAGAAAAGGGAAAAGAATGGAAAAAGAAAAGAGAATGATGAAAAGGAGGTTGAGAGAGAGAGGGAAGAAGAAGAAGAGAGAAAACAGGCAGGTGTACCAACTAAAAAAAAAAAACTTGCTCTCTGGAAGTTTCTGTGAGTCCAGGTTCCTTTCAGCCCTCTCCTTAGGAAGCAGCTCTGGTTTCCACCACTCTCAGTGCAGCAGATAGGGTCGCTTTCAGTGTGGGTCAGATGCCTACTCTGGCATCTGCCCTAAGTGTCTCCCAGTCACTAGTGGCTCAGACCCATAGACACCTAATCCAGGAGACAGAGGCTGATGCCTACACAGGGTAGGCTAAAATACCTCCTACATCATAGGAGGATGCCTATGTAGGAGGAGCCTACAATATAGGCTAAAATACCTCCTACATCAATCCAGGGTCACTGAAGAGAAGCACGTCAAGTTCCTGAACCAAGAAAATCTCACCCCTGTAAAAAGAAAGTGAAAAGAAATGCATGTCTTGGCTCCAACGGGGCAGAAAAAAAAAGAGAAAGTTTTCTGTGGCAATTTCTAAATACAAGACAATAGCCATATGGGTTTGGATTTGAATTCACACTATCTATGCAGCCTGAAAACACCAAGGTAGGCAATTAGCCTCCTGTAGTCTGGTAATTTATTGATCTGAGAAACAAAGCCATGAAGATAAATATGTTTCCACACATATTTGGAAGGAGAGTTTATAACGTAGCTTATGTTGAAGATAAGAGGAGAAACAGTAAATTTTTCAGTAAACAGTGCTGAGATAATTGATCTCCTTATGAAAAAAATAAAATTGAATCCATATCCCATAGACGAAACACACCAAAATTAATTAATAGGATAATTGATAAATGCAACCTCTCACCTTTTTTTTTTTTAAATGGGGAGATATATTTTATATTCATAGGCATAGGGAAGAAGAACAAATTGCATTCAGAAAAATTAATTCAGTCACTTGTCACTAAACTGCTTCCAAAGTTTATATGGACAAGCAAGAACCAAAAGCATCTGAGACAATCTCATAGAAGGATAAAGTGTGTTTGTGAGGGTGGGAGGTGGAGCTTATGTGAGTCTATCATGTATCAGACTCACTGTAAAGTTATAATCACGAAACTGAGTTACTGTTGTGAAGGTCTGTGCTTGTGCGATATCTGGATGTACTCTACATCTAGAACTGTTACAGACCAGGGAGAGAAAGGGTGGCCATAGATGACTCAGGTATTATGTGCCATTCAATCATTTCACCGCATGATTACCCTTGAAATGAAGTCTGCCTGTTATCAGGAAGCTGTTCCACCACCTTCTTGCATTTAGAGACCTCAAATGTTGTGGTCTCCATAGTGATGAGCTGTTCTTGGGTTTGAAAAAAGTCTTCATGCTGATTTTGAGAGCAGTCAAAAGACGCAGCGATGTAAGTTGGAGCAAGCCGGTCGCAAAAGTTAGGTCCTTCCACTTTCACGGGAACTGGGAACAAGAGCAAGAGTTATCTCCCCAAATGCTTGCTTTTCAAAGAGACGGCTCTCAAGTCTTCAAGGAGATTCCCTGAGAGGCTGAGGTTTTGGTATTGTAATCGTCATCATCTAAAGGGAGGTGTGGAAGTTTACATAGGAGTATCTAAGAAGCGGATTCACTTTTCCTTAAAAGTAAAAGCAGAATGTTACTTCTTTTAACTTTTGCACAAAGCAAAGGAATGGTGTCTTGTTGCAAAAATTAAATTAAGAGAAATTTAGAATGATGGAAAACCCATTAAGAACTCAAGTTTAACTTAGTTTAAAAAAATGCATCCAGTGCTGTGACTATGGCTGTTGGCAGATCTCTTTGTATCTATTTATTGACTTACTGTGGGAGGACCCTTTCCACGACAGCTTCTTTGAAGTATATTTCCCTCACATTAACCCTGGGTATTATCTTCCAATACTTTTT
>NW_007248119.1:15420-19608 GCF_000164805.1 Carlito syrichta
GAAGGCAGGAACCAGCAGTGCACACTTCTTTCTGTGGCCTCACGGGAACTCACCTAACATGCTCCTCCACTCCTGCTTCAGGTATGGTTGAGAAATAATGCTTTCTCTCTCTGTCTTCAGACATTTGAACTTCAGTATCAACAGACCCAGACCTGCCTGTGCCCTCAGACCAGGCTGCAAACTCACATCTTTCATCACTACCTTGAGCTGCGAAAACTGCAAATTCCTGGCACAGACAGGCATGTCCACTCCCCACACCCTTCACACACCCACCGAGAGACTTGGCCAGACGCTGTCAGCTCAGGGCCACGTGCCTACCATGCCCCAGCTCCCCTTCAAGAGCCTGCCTCCGAAAACTCAATTCTGCCGAGAGAATTTACTGTTGGTTCCAGCCAAAACGCAACTATAGGATCCTAACCTCTCATTTCTAAGACCTTTTACTTTAGAAGACTGGCAGTTATAAATCCTTTATCTGCCCCTTTGAGGTGTAAATCTCCTACAATCCAGAAATGTCTGTCTTGAAGACCTGGGAGCCGTTTCTTTCCATTATGATCATCAAGAAGAATAGAGCATGTCTTCCATTCTCTCGAGAGCCTAAGGGTCTAAGGTCCATCAACACCAGCTAGCAAACACAGCCAGCCAATCACACCCACCACCCTTTCCCAGGCCTGTCCTCCCCACACTCCAGCCTTTGAACAGCCTCGTGCTTTTTGTTTCAGTGGAGCTGATGCTTGCTAGCAGGCTACAAGTTGATGTGTCTGCCGGCTGATTAGGACAGAAATTAATCACTGGATTTCATTATGAACCTGATGTCAAGGATGGCAAGTCGTCTGTGGCTACAGGTGCGTCTTCACGTTTCTAAGAAACACCCGAGAGGCTTACCTTTGGCTCCTTTGCCTCTACTTAGTAATAGAGACGAGAGCTTGTTAGGGTTGGGCGGTACAGCACAACTCAGTTGAAGTTCCAGGCAAGGAAAGCAATGGATGTTTTTCTCTCCAGGGGTTGAATCATTCTCTTGGGCTACAACAGAGAAAGAAGGCTTCAAGAACAAAGGAGGCGTTTCTAGGGTGGCTGAATGTGCTCCATCTGGGGCTAAATCAAACAAGTTATTTTCTTGTTTAAGTGGCTTCTCCACACAGCACTTTTCATATCCAAAGTATTGTTCCCTCTCTTGTCATTTTTTAAAGTACCCAGCATCTGGCTGAGAACCTCTCTCCTGCCTTTTCTTACTAGATAAAAATATAAACAGTCTTCTCTTTGCACAGTAATGTAGAACTATAAAAATGACCATGCCAGCTGAAGCTGTGTAAAATGGCCTAAATCAAAAATTAAGACTGTTCCATGCTTTTAAATTTTCTTTAACCAAACATTAAAAATCTCTTACTGTTGACTATAAAATGTTTATAGAAGTTAAAAGCAGTGAAATTAATATTTTTATACCATAACTAAAACTCTAAACATGGAGAATTAAAGTGTTTTATGTACTTGTCAAATATATCAAGTGTAGTTTGAATAGGGCATGCCTTGTCCATGTCATGTGACTTAGAAAAGGCGCCAAGTGTTTCCATGTCTTGGCGAACGTCATGCTCATTTCTATTTTGGGGACAGCATCTGATGCTCTATTCTTTGCAGCTTCAGTGTCATGAAATGTCTACGAGAGTTTCTTTAATCTGAGGCTTGATGCTGTTTCTACTGGCATCACTTCCTCTGGGGCGGCTTCGTCTTTCTCTTAACGACTTTGACTTTCTCTGAGTTCCTCTTGCTGTGTTTCTAGAGTGTCTCAAACATCCCACAGTGAGCTCCTTACGTCATTCCATCGACCTTTTATCTGAATTTCGCTTCCAGTGTTACCACTTTTTGTTTCTTTGCTGTGCTTTAATCATTGTTAACCAACTTTCTCTTTTGATTGTTCATTTTTATAAATTGTCACATGGGTTGCTCACTGAGAGACAAGTAGTCAACCCAATTATAGACGTTGCTGTCTGCATGGGAAATGACCAGCCAGTGGTCAGTGATAGACTTTGAAAGAAATGAATTGTGTCCCACCCTCCAAAAATATGTTTGAAGTCCTAATCCCCAGTCTCTGAGAATATGACCCTGTTTGATTGTAGTGTCTTTACAGAGGATAAGTTAAGATGAGGTCAATTAGAGTGGATCCTAGTCCAACAGATTGATGTCCTTATAACGAACAGAAATTGGGACACAGCTACAAATGCATGCAAAAAGAAGACCGTGGGAAGGCACAGAGGAAAGAAAGCAGTCATGTGACTGGAATGATGCATCTACAGGTCGAGTGACGCCATGGATTGCTGGCAAACTCAAACACGAAGAAGAAGAGAGGAAGGAGTCTCCCCTAGAGCCATCAGAGAGAGCTCGGATCTGACAAAACCTTGATTTCAGACGTCTAGCCTCCATAAGCACGAGCAATACATTTTTTGTTTTAAGCAACCTGGTTTTTCATACCTTGCGGCGGCAGCCCCAGGAAATTCATACAGTCACTGATCATGATGCTTATTTGTATTTACTTACAAAGGGATTTGTGGACTGAGGTGCTAACAACAAGGTTTACACTTTTTTTTGAGGGTTTTTTTTTTTTTTGCTTTTATTTTTTATTTTATTTTTTTTTAAATCAATATTTTTTATTATGATATTGTGGGGAACAGTTAAGGGTTAGGTATATAAATATGCTTCGTTCAGGCACCCTTGCTGATGAGGTATCTCCCCATCCCCAGACAGATATTTACTACCATTTATCCCATCTCCCTTCCCCCCCCCATAGTTTCCCACCACTGTCAGACATTTTCTTATAGTATTAAGGTTTATACTTAATACAGTTACTCACCATTAAGATCTTGTAACTGAAATTAGAATCATGTTGTTGGGAGACTGATGTTAACTAACTAAATGATGTTAACTAAATGCATATTGAAACCATACAAAGCCAGTACTGTTTGTACTTAGCTCCGTTAGGCAGGAGGAAAGAATGTGTGCCTCTTTTCAGAGCCAGAGACCACTCTCTGCCTTTGGTCTGTAGTTCCCTTCTCAGCTATTGCCATCACTTCCCATCTTACAGGTCACCTCTCAACTCAAATAATCAGCAAGGCCATCTTGGAACTATCAGAATGAAGTAACTCCTCCCACTCTGGACTACATTTTTCTGTTTTAATGTCTCTATAGCATTTTTACATGCTAAAATAATCTCTATTTTTGTTTCATTTATTCTTTTTTTTTTTATAGAGATGGCATCTTGCTATATTGCCCAGGCTGGTCTCAAACTCCTGGTCTCAAGCCATCTGCCTGTTTTGGCCTCCCAAAATATGAACCACTGTACCCAGCCTCGATTCAATACTTCAGAAAAATGCAGATGAATTTTCCAGTGAGAAACCATTTTTCACACACCAATTTGCCTACATAAAAAAAAAAGCATGATTATCTTAAATATCATTGAGAATACCAAAAGCTTTAACTCCTCATGGAGCATATATAGGAAAATAATTCATTTTAACTTAGTAAAGCTGACAATGTACGCTTTTTCTTGGGCACAGTATTTACAACATTGGTTTACAGCCTAGAGAAAATGAAACTCTTATGCCCAGGAGACTCACTCAAGAGAATGATAGCTGTTTTATTGGAATAGCAAAAAGTGGATAATAACCTCAATCTAATAAAATAGAATGCATATGGTAGTACTATCCTGTGATGGAATACTATGAAGTAATGAAAAGAACATATAGATAAACATATTATAAAAGCAAATCTTACAAATTTAATATTAAACCCCAAAGCAAGCTTCAGAAAAATATGTGCAGTATGATTCATTTGTTTTAACTTAAAAATAAATAAAACAATAATGCTACAAGTCATGTATTATTTCACTTATTTTGAAGAAAAAAGATTTAAAAAACTGAAACTTATCACCAGGATGGACTTGAGGACTCCAAAAATATGAGTAGTTTTAAATTCTTAAGCAAATGGTGTGTACATCAGTGTTCATTTTTTATTGTTTATACTTTCCACATAACTTACACATAATACTTTGCAAATTTTAAAGCATTTAATGTGATAATAATGCAAACAGAAAAAAGAACATGCTAATAAAAGTGGGAGCAGACAAGTCCTTGTCTGATAGAAAGCATTATACAAGAAATTTTTAAAATCATGAATACTTACCCAATAAAGCCAGGTTTT
>NW_007248119.1:19628-22246 GCF_000164805.1 Carlito syrichta
TAAAGTACCCAGCATCTGGCTGAGAACCTCTCTCCTGCCTTTTCTTACTAGATAAAAATACAAACAGTCTTCTCTTTGCACAGTAATGTAGAAGTATAAAAATGACCATGCCAGCTGAAGCTGTGTAAAATGACCTAAATCAAAAATTAAGACTGTCCCATGCTTTTAAATTTTCTTTAACCAAACATTAAAAATCTCTTACTGTTGATTATAAAATGTTTATAGAAGTTAAAAGTAGTGAAATTAATATTTTTATACTATAATTAAAACACTAAACATGGAGAAGTAAAGTGTTTTATGTACTTGTCAAATATATCAAGCATAGTTTGAATAGGGCATGCCTTGTCCATGTCACGTACTTAGGAAAGGAGCAAACAGTGTTTCCATGTCTTGGCGAATGTCATGCTCATTTCTATTTTGGGGACTGCATCTGATGCTTTATCCTTCGCACCTTCAATGTCATGAAATGTCTACAAGAGTTTCTTTAATACGAGGCTTGATGCTGTTTCTGCTGGCATCACTACCTCTGAGGTGTCTTCATCTTTCTCAAAACGATTTTGACTTTCTCCGAGCTCCTCTTGCTCTGTTTCTAGAGCGTCTCAAACATCCCTATGAGCTCCTTACATCATTCCATTGACCTTTTAGCTGAATTTCACTTCCAGCGTTACCACTTTTTGTTTCTTTGCTGTGCTTTAATCATTGTTAACCAACTTTCTCTTTTGATTGTTCATTTTTATAAATTGTCACATGGGTTGCTCACTGAGAGACAAGTAGTCAACACAGTTATAGACGTTGCTGTCTGTGTGTGAAATGACCAACTGAAGCCAGTGGTCAGTGATAGACTTTGAAAGAAATGAATTGTGTCCCACCCTCCAAAAATATGTTTGAAGTCCTAATCCCCAGTCTCTGAGAATATGACCCTGTTTGATTGTAGTGTCTTTACAGAGGATAAGTTAAGATGAGGTCAATTAGAGTGGATCCTAGTCCTTATAATGAACAGAAATTGGGACACAGCTACAAATGCATGCAAAAAGAAGACCATAGGAAGGCACAGAGAAAAGAAAGCAGTCATGTGACTGGAATGACGCATCTACAGGTCAGGTGACGCCATGGATTGCTGGCAAACTCAAACACGAAGAAGAAGAGAGGAAGGAGTCACCCTTAGAGCCATCAGAGAGAGCACGGATCTGCCAAAACCTTGATTTCAGACGTCTAGCCTCCATAAGCACGAGCAATACATTTTTGTTTTAAGCAACCTGGTTTTTCATACCTTGTGGCGGCAGCCCCAGGAAATTAATACAGTCACTGATCATGACGCTTATTTGTTATTTACTTACAAAGGGATTTGTGGACTGAGGCACTAACAACAAGGCTTATACTTAATATAGTTACTCACCGTTAAAACCCTGTATAACTGAAATTAGAATCATGTTGTTAGGAGACTGATGTTAACTAACTAAATGATGTTAACCAAATGTGTATTGAAACCATACAAAGCCAGTACTGTTTGTACTTAGCTCTGTTAGGAGGCAAGAATCTGTGCCTCTTTTCAGAGCCAGAGACCACTCTCTGCCTTTGGTCTGCAGTCCCCTTCTCAGCTATTGCCATCACTTCCCATCTTACAGGTCGCCTCTCAACTCAAATAATCAGCAAGGCCATCTTGGAACTATCCAAATGAAGTAACTCCTCCCCGCTCTGGACTGCGTTTTCCTGTTTTAATGTCTCTATAGCATTTTTTGCATGCTAAAATAATCTCTATTTTTGTTTCATTTATTCTTTTTTTTTTTTTGTAGAGATGGCATCTTGCTATATTGCCCAGGCTGGTCTCAAACTCCTGGTCTCAAGCCATCTGCCTGTTTTGGCCTCCCAAAATATGAACCACTGTACCCAGCCTCGATTCAATAAATTCAGAAAAATGCAGATGAATTTTCCAGTGAGAAACCATTTTTCACACACCAATTTGCCTACAGTAAAAAAAAAAAAAAAAAAAAGGCATGATTATCTTAAATATCATTGAGAATATAGAGCTACCAAAAGCGTTAACTTCTCATGGGAGCATATATAGGAAAATAATTCATTTTAACTTAGAAAAGCTGACAATGTACGCTTTTTCTTGGGCATAATAGTTACAGCGTTGGTTTACAGCTTAGAGAAAATGAAACTCTTATGCCCAGGAGACTCACTCAAGAAAATGATAGCTGTTTTCTTGGAATAGCAAAAAGTGGATAATAACCTCAATATAATAAAATAGAATGCATATTGTAGTACTATCCTGTGATGGAATACTATGAAGTAATGAAAAGAACATATAGATAAACATATTATAAAAGCAAATCTTACAAATTTAATATTAAACCCCAAAGCAAGCTGTAGAAAAATGTATGCAGTATGATTCATTTGTTTTAACTTAAAAATAAATAAAACAATAATGCTACATGTCATGTATTATTTCACTTATTTTGAAAAAAAAGATTAAAAAACTGAAACTAATCACCAGGATGGAATTGAGGACTCCAAAAATATGAGTAGTTTTGAATTCTTAAGCAAATGGTGTGTACATCAGTGTTCATTTTTTATTGTTTATACTTTCCACATAACTTACACATAATACTTTGCAA
>NW_007248119.1:22266-30496 GCF_000164805.1 Carlito syrichta
TCGGCTATCACGAATAAGTCAAAACACAACAGTTGCTGGTGCGGCTGTGGAGAAAAAAGAACACTTCTGCACTGTTGATGGGAATGTAAGCTAGTTCAGCCTCTGCGGAAAGCAGTATGGGCATGTCTAAAAGAATTAAAAATCAAGCTTCCATACGATCCTGCATTCCCTCTCCTGGGATTATACCTGGAGGAACATAAATTGCCATAAAGACACCTGCACATGCATGCTTATTGCAGCACTTTTCACAATAACAAAAACACAGAACCAACCCAGATGCCCATTGAAAGTGGACTGGATAAAGAAAGTGTGGTCTAAATACACAATTAAGTCCTACGCAGCCATAAAGAAGAACAAATCATGTCTTTTGCTGCAACTTGGATGCAGTTGGGGACCATCATACTAAGCAAACCATCACAACAATGAACTGAATACTGTATGTTCTCACTCATAAGCAGGCCCTGAACGCTAGTTATGCTAGCACGAGGGTGGGATTGGTGGACGCTGGACACTGCTGGGGAGGAAGAAAGGGAGGAAAGAGAGAGGGACATGGCAACATAAGGAGTACCTGGTCCACTACCAAGGGGAGAGAGGGCCAGCTAGAAGCCCAAACTTCACCTACATGCAACCTACTGATGGAGAAAATCTTCACTTGCCCCCCACAACTCTAAAACAAACAAGCAAAGAAAATCAGAGCTGTAAGGTTTTTCTGATGTTTATTTTTAGTTGTGCATTCGTAGGGTCACCTGTTTTCTGTCCCATTTGCAGAATGAATGGAAGCCACAAACTAAGCACGCACTGTATCAGTTAAAGGTTTACCAAATGAGTTTACATGGTTTCCTTTTCTCACTAAATGCATACCCACATGCTGGAAAGCATCTCTGAAATGGAATGCATGCTGACCTTTAACCCTGGGGGTACATTATTGAAAACATCAGGCTTCCTGGTCTGATGTACATGGGAAACACCTAAAGACTCTTCCCTCACAAATCCTTCAATAAAAATCCAAATAAAACAGAAAAAAAAAAGAAAACTGAAAATTGATAAACATACCTATCCCTGCAGAAATACAGGTATGTCTGGATTATTTTGCTTATTCCGTTATAATAAAGCCAATCCAAACATGTTTATAGAAATTATTCTGTACCTTTTAACTTAAAATTGTAAATGTTGTATGTATTTGTGTTGCGTGGTTATTGGAATTACAGTATTTGTAATTGAGGAAGTGCTGCATGAAATATCTGAAGAATAAACTGTCATTCAAAGAGAATAGTCTGTACCTTTTGATCAGTGGCTGAGCTGGGATAGAGCCTAGGTTTTCTGATTCTCAGCCGATATTGCTTCCTCTTTATTTTAACTTCCCCAACCTAAAATATTTATGGGATCGAGGCACATATAGCTTGTTGTAATTATTTTCTGTTTTCTCTGTAATGAATGCCAGGTGAGACAACTTTATTTATGAAGGCTCAGGTTGCAACAGCAGTTGCCTTTGAATCATTTATGCAAAGTCAGGATGGTAAATTCGGGAGCTTTCCCAAACTAAACCAGAGTGGCGTTTGTCCCAGGTTGTAGAGGACTCCCTGCCATAAATAAGGATGTGCTGATTCTTGTTATTTATACATTACCAGTGTTCTCATTAGCTCTTAAATTTCATATTCTTAGAGCAAGAATCTAGAAAGTGATTTAGGATGCAATGTAAAGATACCAGTAAATTAAGACAGCTCTGCAAGATTTATAGGACTTCTATTTTTCTTCTACTCATCATTTATGAAATGTTTTTGCTGGAAACAGTTTGCATCTCTCCACCTTGCCAAGTGATGGATGCTCGGCCAGGATACTAAAATCTGACTTTATGAAGTATATTGTGTCACATGCCAAAGGTTTCTGCATGTTCTTGTTTTCTTCCCTGAAGTGTTTAAAAGTAGAAATATTTATTCATTGTAAATCAAGTGTTCACCATAAACTTAAAATAATAAGATAAAATAGTCAGTAGTACCACCAACTACAATTATTACCCAAAAAAGAAACATTCCAAAGTTGGCAGAATATTCGAGAAGAATACAAACTGCCCAGAATCACTGAAGTGTGGCCCCTTATATGGGCAATTTGGGAAACAAAAGCACACAGAGGGTCACTTGGTGGGGGTAGGCTGCTCATAGACTGGATGGCAGGATGTGGCTATCAAACTTTGTCGGTTAACAGCTGTTTTCAAGGGTCTTTAAGGAAACTGCAACTGCCAATTGAAGAAAGAAAAATTTCAGTCTGTGACTGGCTGAAACGTGAAAGAATCTCAAAGAGCACGTCACAAGGGGGGAAACGTGATACCAATGAGTAATCACGTCGTTTGAGCTTCCAAATTGCTCATGGAGAACCGTGTTGGCCACACACACACTCACCTCCACTCCATGTCAAAATTTAAAAGGGCCCTTCTTCTTTAAAGCCTATCACTTCACAAAGAGTTTTCAGTGAACGCTCCTCTCGGGTTCACTTGCGGGACTGCAGCCAGTCAGTGACAGCAGGGTGAACACATCTGTGGGATGCTGTTACTCGGTGCAAAGCAACTACCACACTCACAGCAACAGAGCGTGACAATATGTTCTAAAGTTGAACTCACCTCCTCCCTGAAAACCAGCTACGCACGCACACTCTGTCCGCTCTTCATTCAGTCTCTAAAATTTAGGCTCCTACCTCAGATGATTTTTCAGTCACTATAAACCTCTTAAATACAGGCCAATGTACCAGTTCGTGTATCTTACAATATACATTTTATTACTACTTTTGGTAAAAATGAAAAATATATGTGAGAACTACATCTAAATTTGCACAGAGTGAGACATTCCTAAAATTTCACGTTTCACTTTTTTCACATACATTTTCAGACCGCTGGTTTTTAGCTGCCCCAATATCCCCCCCCCCAGATATAGACACTTCTGGAGACAGTGTTATAGGAATACGTTTGGCTGGAAAAACTCTCAGGATCCTGCTTTCTCTGACCTTGTTCTATTCTCCAGGAGTTGAGCTGCATGCCTCTCAGGATAGCACAGTGAATTGAAGAAGACAGCCCTGCAAACAGGTGGTCACAGTGCAATGGGGTAAGTGCATCAGTGGCTGGCTCTGTGGGAAAACACTGAGGACTTGCTGAATCTCTGGGAACTCAGAAAAGACCGATCTAAATCCTGATGGTTACTAAGGAGGCCATCAAGTCAAAGAGGCAACAGGATTATTTCAGTAGGAAAAAAGAACAGAAGCAAAACAGCATGCTGAGAATTGGGATTAGAAAAAACAAACAAGCAAACAAACAAATAAAAAAGCCCGAATTGTTGGAGCAATACATTCATTCTATTCTTAACACCACCTAACATCCTGTCACACTTCCTCAGAGTCACCAAACTTGGTTTGCCTCTTTCCTGGACTCTTGCTGTTTCCACGGGACCTCGGAAAGTGCAGCACCACTTCCTTCCCAGTTCTACCACCGCAGTAAGTGTGTTCGGTAGGGATCTTCTCATGAACTGGGATATCAAAAGTCATTGTGTTCTCAAAAAACCTCTCCCCTTCATGCTTATATTCTCTAATGAGTTTGTTAGACTTCCCCACGTTTCTCTGCCTCTTAAACCTAGCACTCATCTGACCAAAACTTAAACTGTTAGACACTGAATTTCCTATTCCTTGTGGGCACACATTTCCACTGATATTGGGTGCGTGTGGAATGCAGAGCCCTTAAAGAGAGAAATTGATGCCTCTATGCAGCTCTCCAAGATTCTTCCAACATCACCAAAAACTGAAGGACTTGAGAAGCTCTGCCCAATAAAGCAGAATTCATTAAAGAACTTGTCCCCACTTTCACCCGATGCAGTACTCATCCCATCCTGTTCTGGCTGTTCAAAAGCCAAATGGAAAGGGATAGCAGTTAGTCCAAAATTTGAGATCTGTCAATAAAATTGTCAAACCAAGGATTCCTTTGGTAGCTAATCCTAACATCATCTTGCCTGCTGTCCCTTCCAATACCCAGTACTTCAGGATTATCTATTGGCATTCAGCCTTTTAAAATTTTCCCCTCTATAAGGAATCCCAATGTGTGTTTGCCTTCACCTAAGAAAGTTAACAATATACCTGGACAATTATATCCCAAGGATTTATGAAAGCTTCTGCTCTTATGCACACTAAATGCCAACTTGAGAGACTTAAAATTCCTAGAGACTCCACTTAAAGCCAATTGGTAGATAACCTCTTCCTATATTCTGAAAGTTATAACTGCTCCCTTCTGGACACTGAACACCTGCTTAAGGCATTAACCAAAAAGGGCCACAAATGTGGCCAGAGACAAAGCTCAGTTATGTTTTCTGTGTGTCTGATATCTGTGCCATTGTATCTTGGCTATAGGAAGAGCTATATCCCCAGACTGAGCCACTGCCATTAAACAATTTTCCTCAGCCGGGCTTGGTGACTCAGCCTGTAATCCCATGCCTTTGGGAGGCTGAGGTGAGTGAATTGCCTGAGCCCGCGGGTTCAAAACCCGCATGGTCAACTTGGCAAGACCTCATCTCTACAATAAATCAAAAATCAGCCGGGTGTGGTAGCGCGCGCCTATAATTCCGGCTACTTGGAAGGCTGAGGAGGAAGGATCGCCGGAGCCCAGCAGGCGAGGCTGTGGTGGCCGGGAGTGGCCACTGCACTCCAGTCTGGGAGACAGAGTGAGACTCCAACTCAAAAAAAAAAAATTTTTCCTCTTCCTGAACTAAAACAGCAGAGAGGTTTTTTTTAAAAAACTTTGTATGTTCTTGTAGAATGTGGATACCCAACTTCTTTAAGTTTACTTTTCCCTATGTGACATAACTAAAAAAATCATTCCAGATCCACTAGTCTAAGCCCCTCATCCAAGGATACTTTTAAGAGTCTCAAGGTTCCTCTGTTTTTACTTACCGATCTTGAACTGTCCAATTACACTCTACCATTTTTCTTGTTTGTAAATGAGCAATTGAGTCATGCTCTTGGAACTTGATCCAAGAGGTGTAGCGGATCCCAGAGACCTCGGGGGACTAGAGCTGAACCCCACACTCAATAACGAAAGCGTATCCCCATTATCTATGAGTGGCCATGACTTTCAAACTTATTCAGGCTACTTCTGCTTTAATATTAGGCTACCCACTCGATACATATGTTTTCCATGCTGTGTCGACCCTACTGAATGAAAACATACAGTACTTCTCTACTTCTTTCTCATTTTCCATAAAGTATTATTACTCTCCATATCACAATCCATGGCTGCCAAAACTTTACCCTTGCTACCCTGTTCTTTTTGTCCCATCAGGGGAACCCACCACCCCATAATTTTGCCACTAAATATCTGTGCCATAATATCTTGGTTGTAGGAAAAATTACGTTAAACTAGGTAAAATATTAGAAAAAATAGTTAGGTTAAATTTTTCAGAAACTCTTCTCCCTCTAGTTGACCTTATGCCTTATATCAATGGCTCTTGCCTCAAGAAGAGGGATGGGAACTTCCAGGTTGGATATGCCGTTACTGATCAACACAGACCTCGTGAATATCAAGTCTTGCCAAATGCTAAAACAGTCTAAGTGGCTAAATTAATTGCTTTCACTCAAACTTACATGAGGCAGGGAGAGTGAACATTAACATCTATCGTAATGATGCCATGGCTTTGGGATATTGTGTGATTTTGGTATGTTATGGAAACAGAGGATTAGTTCCCAGTCAAAAGCTAACCTCAAATAGCAAAACTTCAAGAAGCATTACTATTAGTTCAGCTAGTTGCTATAATTAAAACTAAGGGACATAGTATAAACATGTTAAACTAGCATCCTCTTCCTTGGCCATTTAAGAAATCCAGGAAGTCTCCAATCCTTGTGACCGTCCACTTGAGTCCTTCTTCCTGGTGGATTATTTAACCTCCTTTGACAGAGGCAATTTATTTAGGATCCCTCCAAAGGAAATATTAAAGAAAATCCATGTGTCCCAAGTAACAAAGTCAGACCAGAAAGAGTTGGATGGGGAAGAACTGCTAGGTGTTAAATCTACCCAGATGAACTTTGGAACAACCAGATGTTTATTTGATGACTTCTATGTCTACCACCCAAGTAATCTTGTACAACCTAACTCATGACAGAAAGGAAAAAAATACAAAGTATATCAAACAAAAAATGTAACTGGGACTCTTGAGAGTTTATTTGAACTAAGCAGTTGCAATTTACCACATCTGCCAAAAACACATATTGGAAAAAACATAAAGATGGGGCAAGAAAGGAAAGTGGCTTTTTCTAGGTCCTTCCCTCACTGGAAAACAGATTTTTTTAATTCAGTTATCAAAAGCACACGACTACCAATATGTACTCATCCTAATCCACATGTTTTCTAAGTGGGTAGAGGCTTTCTTTGCTGAAATACCTCAGCTACATCAGTTGTCAAAATTTTTCTAGAGTGAATCTTTCCACATGGGTTATCTTTTCTACTGTCTCTAGTGACAGGGGATCATATTTCACTGGAAAAAATATTCAGGAAGTAGAAAAGGTAACACCTATTAGCCAAAGACCCTACTGCCCTCACCATTCTCAGTCATCAAGTCCTATAAAAAAAAGTCAACAGCAACCTCAATCCAAACTGACCAAACTGTCTGAAGAATTTACAATGGCCACAGGTATCACCCATCACCCTATGACTCTCAGATCTTTGCTATTACCTTCACACAAATGAACCTTCTTGAAATCATTACAGGAAGACCCATGAAAATGCCCTACAAATTCTGGGTAGCAGACCAATGTCCTCAGATACTGTTCTGGATTAATTAAATGCATACAGCTCTATAACCAACAAGTCAAGGCTGCCTTTCTCTTCAAACTCCCTGATCATTCCCTACTTGATTCATGAGTAAGTAAGATGGCACCACCATTAGAAAACTAAACTTGTACTCAGACAGAAGGATCTTATACAGTTTTATTTATTGCTAACTGTGGTGTCTGATTACTGGGTGTTCAACCTGGAGTCCATGTCTCTGAATTAAAACAATACAAGATCTATTTGGATTGGAAGAGCACTTTAACCAGAAGTCTCAAATTGAGGCTCTATCAAAAACCTCCAGAAGTAGACAACAGCCAGAGGTAGATATTCATCCCTATGGAACAAGTAAAGAATGTGATGAAGCAGCCAGCTACTGTCCAAGACCATAGAGCAAGGTCCACCTGAATTCCCCTTCTTTGTCCCTTGACTTTTTATCTTTGCTGTTTGCATCAGCATTCTCCTACTATTCCTGTGCTCCCTACAAGGCCCCAGCTTCATCCTCACCCACTCTTTTTTCTTACTACAAACATATTCCACTCCCCTCCTTAGCAAGCCCACCATGATTCCCTTCTGTTTCTTCTTTGTTTTACTTAGCCCTGTGTTTTCTTATCATGACCATAATTCCTTTGTTCTCTTAGCTTACCAGGTGGCCAGTGAAACTCACCAAAGTAATTGCTAGGTCTGTACTCATTCCCCACTTGGTATTCTAAAATTGATATTTCCTTAATAGCTGTCTCCTTTATGCTATGGAAATAGTCTAAGCAGCAAATATTACATATATGCAGCCAGACAGGCCTCCCTTTTAGAAAGATATTGGGCTATACCTTAAAAGCCTTTTTAACCTAAGAAACAGAGTATTTTACTAGAAACCAGTTTTAAAAATATAGTTACCCTGTGGGACACAGTAAATGCTACATGTCCCTAAGAAAAGACGAAATCTATTTTCAAGAAACAGGAACTCTTTGTAAGGGTCAAATTCCCTATAGGGACACTAATTCTTTCAATGCTCTAGTATTGTGTAATTTAGTAGAGCGGAGACGTGACTAACTACAGAACCTTTACTCTGTTTAACAAACTCTCAGCAAAACCCCAGTACATTAAGAAAATAAAGTCGGGCGCAGTGGCTTAGCCTGCAATCCCAGCATTTTGGGAGGCCGAGACGGGAGGATTGCCTGAGACTGGAGGTTGGAGACCAGTCTGGGCAACTTGGTAAGACCTCATCTCTACAATAAGGCTACAGTAATCAAAACAGCCTGGTATTGGTACAAGAACAGGCATATAGACCAATGAAACAGGATAGAGATTCCAGAAGCAAAGTCTCAGTCTCTCAACCACCTCATCTTTGACAAAGCCTCCAACAACAACCACTGGGGAGAGGAGGACCTATTCAGTAAATGGTGCTGGGAAAACTGGCTGATCACATGCAGAAGATTGAAA
>NW_007248119.1:30516-45707 GCF_000164805.1 Carlito syrichta
ATCTCTGGGAACTCAGAAAAGACTGATCTAAATCCTGATGGTTACTAAGGAGGCGATCAAGTCAAAGAGGCAGCAGGATTATTTCAGTAGGAAGACAGAACAGAAGGAAAACAGCATGTTGAGAATTGGGATTAGAACAAACAAACAAACAAACAAACAAAAAAGCCCAAATTGTTGGAGCAATACATTCATTCTATTCTTAACACCACCTAACATCCTGTCACGCTTCCTCAGAGTCACCAAACTTGGTTTGCCTCCTTCCTGGACTCTTGCTGTTTCCACGGGACCTCAGAAAGTGCAGCACCACTTCCTTCCCAGTTCTACCACCGCAGTAAGTGTGTTCGGTAGGGATCTTCTCATGAACTGGGATATCAAAAGTCATTGTGTTCTCAAAAAACTTCTCCCCTTCATGCTTATATTCTCTAATGAGTTTGTTAGACTTCCCCACGTTTCTCTGCCTCTTAAACCTAGCACTCATCTGACCAAAACTTAAACTGTTAGACACTGAATTTCCTATTCCTTGTGGGCACACATTTCCACTGATATTGGGTGCGTGTGGAATGCAGAGCCCTTAAAGAGAGAAATTGATGCCTCTATGCAGCTCTCCAAGATTCTTCCAACATCACCAAAAACTGAAGGACTTGAGAAGCTCTGCCCAATAAAGCAGAATTCATTAAAGAACTTGTCCCCACTTTCACCTCATGCAGTACTCATCCCATCCTGTTCTGGCTGTTCAAAAGCCAAATGGAAAGGGATAGCAGTTAGTCCAAAATTTGAGATCTGTCAATAAAATTGTCAAACCAAGGTTTCCTTTGGTAGCTAATTCTCACATCATCTTGCCTGCTGTCCCTTCCAATACCCAGTACTTCAGGGTTATCTATTGGCATTCAGCCTTTTAAAATTTTCCCCTGTATAAGGAATCCCAATGTGTGTTTGCCTTCTCCTAAGAAAGTTACAACATACCTGGACAATTATATCCCAAGGATTTATGAAAGCTTCTGCTCTTATGCACACTAAATACCAACTTGAGAGACTTAAAATTTCTAGAGACTCCACTTAAAGCCAATTGGTAGATAACCTCTTCCTATATTCTGAAAGTTATGACAGCTCCCTTCTGGACACCGAACACCTGCTTAAGGCATTAACCAAAAAGGGCCACAATGTGGCCAGAGACAAAGCTCAGTTATGTTTTCTGTGTGTCTGATATCTGTGCCATTGTATCTTGGCTATAGGAAAAGCTATATCCCCAGACTGAGCCACTGCCATTAAACAATTTTCCTCTTCCTGAAATAAAACAACAGAGAGGTTTTTTGTTTAAACTTTGTATCTTCTTGTAGAATGTGGATACCCAACTTCTTTATGTTTACCTTTCCCCTATGTGACATAATTAAAAAATCATTCCAGATCCACTAGTCTAAGCCCCTCATCCAAGGATACTTTTAAGAGTCTCAAGGTTCCTCTGTTTTTACTTACCGATCTTGAACTGTCCAATTACGCTCTACCATTTTTCTTGTTTGTAAATGAGCAATTGAGTCATGCTCTTGGAATTTGATCCAAGAGGTATAACGGATCCCAGAGACCTCGGGGGACTATAGCTGGACCCCACACTCAATAACGAAAGCGTATCCCCATTATTTATGAGTGGCCATGACTTTCAAACTTATTCAGGCTACTTCTGTTTTAGTATTAGGCTACCCACTTGATACATATATGTTTTCCATGCTGTGTAGACCCTACTGAATGAAAACACACAGTACTTCTCTACTGCTTGGCTCACTTCCCATAAAGTAGTATCACTCTCCATACCACAATCCATGGCTGCCAAAACTTTACCCTTGCTACCCTGTTCTTTTTGGCCCATCAGGGGAGCCCACTGCCCCAGAATTTTGCCACTAAATATCTGTGCCATGATATCTTGGTTGTAGTTTACATTAAACTAGGTAAAATATTAGAAAAAATAGGTTAACTTTTTCAGAAACTCTTCTCCCCCTAGTTGACCTTATGCCTTATATCAATGACTCTTGCCTCAGGAAGAGGGATGGGAACTTCCAGGTTGGATATGCCGTTACTGATCAACACAGGCCTCTTGAATATCAAGTCTTGCCAAATGCTGAAACAGTCTAAGTGGCTAAATTAATTGCTTTCACTCAGACTTACGTGAGGCAGGGGGAGTGACCATTAACATCTATCGTGATGATGCCATGACTTTGGGATATTGTGTGATTTTGGTATGTTATGGAAACAGAGGATTAGTTCCCAGTCAAATGCTAACCTCAAGTAGCAAAACTTCAAGAAGCATTACTATTAGTTCAGCTAGTTGCTATAATTAAAACTAAGGGACATAGTATAAACATGTTAAGCTAGCATCCTCTTCCTTGGCCACTTAAGAAATCAAGGAAGTCTCCAATCCTTGTGACTGTCCACTTGAGTCCTTCTTCAAGTATCAAAACTCCTGGTGGATTATTTAACCTCCTTTGACAGTGGCAATTTATTTAGGATACCTCCAAAGGAAATATTAAAGAAAATCCACATGTCCCAAGTAACAAATTCAGACCCAGAAAGAGTTGGATGGGGAAAAACTGCTAGGTGTTAAATCTACCCAGATGGACTTTGGAACAGCCAGATGGTTATTTGATGACTTCTAAGTCTACCACTCAAGTAATCTTGTACAGTTTACACAACCTAACTCATGACAGAAAGGAAAAAAAAATACAAAGTATATCAAACAAAAAATGTAACTGGGACTCTTGAGAGTTTATTAGAACTAAACAGTTGCCATTTGCCACATCTGCCAAAAACATATATTGGAAAAAACATAAAGATGGGGCAAGAAAGGAAAGTGGCTTTTTCTAGGTCCTTCCCTCACTGGAAAACAGATTTTATTCAGTTATCAAAAGCACACGACTACCAATATGTACTCATCCTAATCCATATGTTTTCTAAGTGGGTAGAGGCTTTCTTTGCTGAAATACCTCAGCTACATCAGTTGTCAAAATTTTTCTAGAGTGAATCTTTCCACATGGGTTATCTTTTCTACTGTCTCTAGTGACAGGGGATCATATTTCACTGGAAAAAATATTCAGGAAGTAGAAAAGGTAGCACATATTAAAGACCCTACTGCCCTCACCCTCCTCAGTCATCAAGTTCTATAAAAAAAAGCCAACAGCAACCTCAATCCAAACTGACCAAACTGTCTGAAGAAATGAATTTACAATGGCCACAGGTATCACCCATCACCCTATGACTCTCAGATCTTTGCTATTACCTTCACACAAATGATCCTTCTTGAAATCATTACAGGAAGACCCATGAAAATGCCCTACAAATTCTGAGTAGCAGACCAATGTCCTCAGATACTGTTCTGGATTAATGAAATGCACACAGCTCTATCACCAATAAGTCAAGGCTGCCTTTCTCTTCAAACTCCCTGATCATTCCCTACTTGATTCATGAGTAAGTAAGATGGCACCACCATTAGAAAACTAAACTTGTACTCAGACAGAAGGATCTTATACAGTTTTATTTATTGCTAACTGTGGTGTCTGATTACTGGGTCTTCAACCCTGAGTCCATGTCTCTGAATTAAAACAATACAAGATCTATTTGGATTGGAAGAGCACTTTAACCAGAAGTCTCAAACTGAGGCTCTATCAAAAACCTCCAGAAGTAGACAACAGCCAGAGGTAGACATTCATCCCAAAAACTATGGAACAAGTAAAGAATGTGATGAAGCAGCCAGCTACTGTCCAAGACCATAGAACAAGGTCCACCTGAATTCCCCTTCTTTGTCCCTTGACTTTTTATCTTTGCTGTTTGCATCAGCATTCTCCTACTATTCCTGTGCTCCCTGCAAGACCCCAGCTTCATCCTCACCCACTCTTTTTTCTTACTACAAACATATTCCACTCCCCTCCTTAGCAAGCCCGCCATGATTCCCTTCTGTTTCCTCTTTGCTTTACTTAGCCCTGTGTTTTCTTATCATGACCATAATTCCTTTGTTCTCTTAGCTTACCAGGTGGCCAGTGAAACTCACCAAAGTAATTGCTAGGTCTGTACTCATTCCCCACTTGGTATTCTAAAATTGGTATTTCCTTGATTGCTGTCTCCTTTACGCTCTGGAAATAGCCTAAACAGCAAATATTACATATATGCAGCCAGATAGGCCTCCCTTTTAGAAAGATATTGGGCTACACCTTAAAAGCCTTTTTAACCTAAGAAACAGAGTGTTTTACTAGAAACCAGTTTAAAAAATGTAGTCACCCTTGGAACACAGTAAATGCTACATGTCCCTAAGAGAAGACGAAATCTATTTTCAAGAAACAGGAACTCTTTGTAAGGATCAAAGTCCCTTGTAGGGACACTAATTCCTTCAATGCTCCAACATTGTGTAATTTAGTAGAGCAGAGATGTGACTAACTACAGAAGTCTGTTGGTTATTTTTCCTTTACTCTGTTCAACAAACTCTCAGCAAAGCCCCAGTACGTTAAGAAAATAAGGCTGGGCGCAGTGGCTTAGCCTGCAATGCCAGCATTTTGGGAGGCCGAAACGAGAGGATTGCCTGAGACTGGAGGTTGGAGACCAGTCTGGGCAACTTGGTAAGACTCACCTCTACAATAAGGCTACAGTAATCAAAATAGCCTGGTATGGGTACAAGAACAGGCATATAGACCAATGAAACAGGATAGAGATTCCGGAAACAGGATAGAGATTCCGGAAGCAGTCTCAGTCTCTCAACCAACTCATCTTTGACAAAGCCTCCAACAACAACCACTGGGGAGAGGAGAACCTATTCAGTAAATGGTGCTGGGAAAACTGGCTGATCACATGCAGAAGATTGAAACAGGACCCCTACCTATCACCATACACAAAAATTAACTCTAAATGAATCAAATACCTAAATATAAAACCTCAAACCATAAGAATCTTAGAAAATGCAGGAGACACCCTTATGGAAATTGGAACTGGCAACCAATTCCTGATCAGAACCTTAAGTGCCAATACCACAAGAAATAAGATAGACAAGTCGGACCTCATCAAACTGACACACTTCTGCAAAGCAAAAGAAACTGTCAAGGGAGCAGAGAGACAACCCACAGAATGGGAAAAAATATTTGCCAATTGTATATCTGACAAAGGTCTAACATTTAGAATCTACAAGGAACTCAAACGTGCCAAAAGAAAAAAAAAACAAACAGCCCTGTTAAAAAGTAGGCAAAAGACATAAATGGATACTTCTCAAAAGATACTCGGGCAGCCAACAGACACGTGAAAAAGTGCTCAGCCTCACTAATCATCAGAGAAATGCAAATCAAAACCACATTGAGATGCCACTTAACCCCAGTAAGAATGACCATCAATAATAAAACAACATCAGATGCTGGCGAGGTTTCGGAGAAAAAGGAATGCTTCTTTACTGCTGGTGGAAATGCAAACTAGTGCAACCTCCTTGGAAGACAGTGTAGTGATTTCTGAACTAGAAATTGACCTTCCATATGACCTAGCAATCCCCCTATTGGGACTATACCCAGAGGAACTCAAATCATTCTACCAAAAAGATACCTGCACACGTATGTTTGTTGCAGCTCTATTCACAATAGCAAAAACATGGAATCAACCATGCAGCCCATCGAGGCTGGACTGGTTTTTAAAAATGTGGTACATATACACAATGGAATATTATGCAGCCATAAGGCAGGACAAACATATGGACGTCACAGCAACTTGGATGGATTTGGACTCGATCATACTCAGTGATCTATCACAGAAACAAAGAACAGAGTACCATATGTTCTCACTCATAAGTATACCTTAAGAATTATTATAATTATAATACTATGAGAAAGGGATTGGCAGTAGTGGGAAACTGCTGGGGGCAGGGGTGGGATTGGCAGTTGAGGAAAACTACTAGGGGAGGGAGGGGCATACCTCAACAAGGGTACCTGCATAATTAACATTTGTATAACTAACCCTGCATTGTACCCCATATCTTTTTTAAAAAATCATAAAAACTAGCTGAGCGTGGTTGTGTGTGTCTGTAGTTCCAGCTACTTGGAAGGCTGAGGCAGAAGGATTGTTTAAGCTCAGCCGGTTGAGGCTGTGGTGGCCATGAGTGTGACAATGCACTCCAGCCTAGGCAACAAGAGTAAGACTCCAACTCAAAAACAACAAAAAAGAAAGACAATAAAAGGGGGAAGAGACAACATCATAGGAAAATATTTGATTCAGGATAAATATTTTGTTGTACTGAAAGATCAGGTAAATAAATGGCTGGCTAAATGTTACCAAAATTTCCAGTCATCCAGAAGGTGATGGTTACGACCTTCTCTTTGAAGTCTATTTCTAGTAAGCCCTTCAAGCCTTTGTTACAACAACTAGAGGCAATAACCAATGCTGTTATGTTTTTAAGGGACATTATTTAGTATGCGGTCATACTAAACTAAACGAAGCACTGTATGCTCTAACTTATAAGTGGGTGCTAAACCAAGGTTTTTGCTAAACATGCAAAATATTTCCAGCCCATTGGACCGGTTGCTGTTATGTGGTTTGTGCTGCCATTTAAATAGATATGTTTGGAAAACTCTCCAAAGAAAAACTTAGAAGCATGAGGACTCTCACAATCACTGAGCCTGAAACTCATTAATCGCTGGATTTCAAGCAGCCTTAAACAGGTCCTCGAGAGAGTTACTGACTTAGGATAAACTTACTAGACACTGTCTTCTTGATAGTCTACCCCTTTTCACCATTTCATTACAAAAGGTATTAGGAATTAAAATTAGAAGAGTCCATCTCAAACTTAAAACAAACTCTTGTTTCATTAACCCAGGAAGTACTTGAGATTTACAAAATGTCTGCACAAAACAAGCTAGCCTTAGACTACCTACTGGCTTTTCAAAAAGATGTTTGTGGACTGGTGGGTTCTCAGCGTTGTGCATTTGTAAATGTTGGAGAGAAATTTGCCAAGGAGTGGTGGCAGCAGGCGCACACGTCCAAGAAGCAGCCAACATAGTTCACGCACCTCCAGTTACTGGCTTGATTCTCTAAAGAGAAAATGACTTCTTTAACTTACCAAATAGCTTAGGGTCTCCTAAAGGAACTTGGTTTCTTCTTTTTTAAATTTCAATCATTTTAGGGGGTACAGATCGTTTTTGGTCTAAGCTTTAAGTGTACCCACCACCCTCATCTGTGCACATTGTGCCTGATAGGTGACTTTTCTTTTATCATTATTATTTATTCAATTTTAAGGATGCAGGGTACAGTTCACAGTTAGGTATACGAATGTTCATTGTGCAGGTACCCTTGCTGATGAGGTGTGCCCCCTCTCTCCTCTGACAGTTTCCCACTACTGTCAATTTCACCCCCCCCTTCCCTGGCAGTTTCCCACTACTGCCAATCCCTTTCTTACAGTATTATGATAATTGTTCAAGGTCCGCTTATGAGTAAGAACACGTGGGTACTCAGTTCTTTGTTTCTGTGATAGATCTCTCAGTATTATAGACATAAGTCTATCCAATTTTGTCCTTCTTTATGACTACATAATGTTCCATTGTGTTTATGTACCATGTTTTTAAAATCCAGTCTTCTTTTCATGGGCAGCATGGTTGGTTCCATGTTTTTGCTATTGTGGATAGTGCTGCAATAAACATGTTTGTGCAGGTATCTTTCATAGAGTGATTTGAGTTTCTCCGGTAAATTTTCGTCTGTTCATCCCCTCCCCTCTCCCTCTTCTGAGTGTCCAATGTCATTTATGCCATTCTCTGTGTCTTTGTGGATACTTGGCTTAACTCCTAATCATAAGTGAGACCATGTAGTGTTTGGTTTTCTGTTCTTGCATTAGTTCACTTAGGAACATTTTCTCCAATTCCATCCAAGTTGCTGTAAAAGACATTATTTCATTCTTTTTGATAGATGAATAGTATTCCATAGTGTATATAGACCACATTTTGATTATCCACTGATCAGTTGATGGGCATTTAGGTTGATTCCACATCTTTGCAACTGTGCTGCCATGAACATGTGGGTGCAATGTCTTTTTCATATAATGACCTCTGTTCCTTTGGGTAGATACCTGGGCATAGGATTGCTGGATCAAAGGCCATATCTGCTTTTAGCTCTTTGAGAAATCTCCATACTGACTTCCATAGAAATTGTATTAATTTGCACTCCCTCCAGCAGTGTATAAGCATTCCCTGTTCTCAGCATCCATGCCAGCATCTATTGTTTTTTGACTTTTTAAAATGATGGTTATTCCGACTGATGTAAGGTGGCATCTCATTGTGGTTTTGATTTACATTTCCCTGAAAACTGGTAATGATGAGCATATTTTCATATGTTTTGGCCACATGTATGTCTTCTTTTGAGAGATGTCTATTCATGTCATTTGCCCACTTTCTTTTTTTATTATAAAGATGTGGGGTACAATTCAGGGTTAGGTATACAAACGTTGATTATGCAGGTATCCTTGTTGATGAGATATGCCCTTCCCTTCCCTAGTAGTTTCCTTCAACTGCCAGTCCCACCCGCCCCCGCCAGTTTCCCACTACTGCCAATCCCTTTCTTATAGTATTATAATTGTTCAAGGTCCGCTTATGAGTGAGAACATATGGTCCTCTGTTTTTTGTTTCTATGAGAGATCACTGAGTATGGTCGACTCTAAATCCATCTAAGTTGCTGCAAAGTACATATGTTTGTCTTTCTTTATGGCTGCATAATACTCCTTTGTGTATACGCACCACACTTTTTAAAATCCAGTCCAGCTTCTTGATGGGCAGTATGATTGGTTCCATGTTTTTGCTATCGTGAATAGAGCTGCAACAAACATATGTGTGCAGGTATCTTTTTTGTAGAATGATCTGAGTTCCTCCGGGTATATTCCCAATAGGGGAATTGCTGGGTCATACGGAAGGTCAATTTCTAGTTCTTTCAGAAGTCACCACACAGTCTTCCAGAGAGATTGTACTAGTTTACATTCCCACCCGCAGTGTAGAAGCGTTCCTTTTTCTCCGCATCTTCGCCAGCATCTGTTGTTGTTTGTTTTATTAATGATGGCCATTCTTGCTGGGGTTAGGTGGTACCTCAGTGTGGTTTTGATTTGCATTTCTCTGATGATGAGTGAGTCTGAGCACTTTTTCACATGTCTGTTGGCTGCCCATATATCTTCTTTTGAGAAGTGTCTATTCATGTCTTTTGCCTACTTTTTTATGGGGCTGTTTGTTTTTTTCCGTTGTAGATCCTAGATGTTAGGCCTTTGTCAGATATACATTTGGCAAATATTTTTTCCCATTCGGTGGGCTGTCTCCCTGCTCTCTTGAGGGTTTCTTTTGCTTTGCAGAAGCTCATTAATTTGATGAGGTTCCACTTGTCCACCTTATTTCTTAAGGTATTGGCCTTTAGGGTTCTGAATAGGAATTGGTTGCCAGTTCCAATTTCCATAAGGGTGTCTCCTCCGTTTTCTAAGATTCTTATAGTTTGAGGTTTTACATTTAGGTCTTTGATCCACTCAGAGTTAATTTTTGTGTATGGTGATAGGTAGGGGTCCTGTTTCAATCTTCTGCATGTGATCAGCCAGTTTTCCCAGCACCATTTACTGAATAGATTCTCCTCTCCCCAGTGGTTGTTGTTGGAGGCTTTGTCAAAGATGAGGTGGTTGAAGAATTGAGGTGTTGCTTCAGGGATCTCTATCCTGTTCCATTGGTCTAAGTGCCTATTCTTGTACCAATACTGTTTGATTACTGTAGTCTTATAGTAAAGCTTGAAGTCTGGAAGTGTGATACTTCCTGCTTTGTTTCTTTTGCTAAGGATTTTTTTGGCTATTCGTGGTCATCTATGCTTCCATATGAATTTCTGTATTGTCATTTCCTGGTCCAAGAAGAATTATGTTGGTAACTTAATGGATCTTGCATTGAATCTGTAGATTGCCTTTGGTAGGATGGACATTTTAACAATGTTGGGTCTTCCTATCCATGAGCATGGAATATTTTTCCATTTGCTTGTGTCTTCTTGGATTTCTTTGAGCAGCGTTTTGTAGTTCTCATTATAAAGGTCTTTTACTTCTCTGGTTAGGAGGATGCTGAGGTATTTCACTGTGTGTGTGCGTGTGTGTGTGTGTGTGTGTGTGTGTGTGTGTGTGTGTGTCTGTTGTGAATGGGATTGTGCTTTTAATTTGGGTCTCTGCCTCCTTGTTGTTGGTGTATAGGAATGCAATTGTCTTTTGTACATTTATTTTGTACCCTGAGACTTTGTCAAAGTCTTTTATCAGTGCAAGCAGGTTTTTGACAGATTCTCTTGGATTTTCAAAGCATAGGATCATATCATCAGCAAAGAGGGATAACTTTCCTTCCTCTTTTCCTATTTGGATACCTCGAATTTCCTTCTCTTGTCTAATTGCCTGAGCTAGGACTTCCAACACAATATTGAACAAGAGGAGTGAGAGTGAGCAGCCTTGTGTTGTTCCAGTTTTCAGGCGAAATGTTTCCAGTTTCTATTCATTTAGCAATATGCTAGCTGTGGGTTTATTGTAGATGGCACTCACTATTTTGTGGTATGTTCCTTCTATGCCTAGGTGTTTGAGGGTTTTTATCAAGAAGGGATGCTGGTTTTTATCAAAAACTTTCTCTGCATCTAATGAGATAATCATGTGGTTCTTGTTTTTACATCTGTTGATGTATTTAATGACATTTATGGTCTTGCAAATGTTGAACCAGTCCTGCATCCTGTGGAGGAATTGGCCGCTTTCTTAATACTAACCTTACTGGTAATGTTTTTGTCTCTTCAGTGCGTCTCCAGTCTTGTGGCACAATTGTGCTGCCACTTATAATGTTACTAAAACTCCTTGGTTGCACAGTGGTTGGAAACAACAGCTGTACCTTTCATGAGGACTTTGGAGTGCAACAGCCACCTTTATTCTATGAGAAAGAGATCCATTATTTCTCTTGAACAAGAGGAAGAATTGTGAACTTCTCTGCAGCACAAAGGATTTGCCTGAACACTGTGCTAAGAGACTTGACCAAACTTTATCCTGGCTTCTGCTAACATGAGGTCATGTCCCTCAAGGCATCCTCGAACTCTGCTGAGTCTTTGCTGAAGAAAACTCAATGCTGCCTAACACAAAATGTATATTGTTACAACCCACATTGCCAAATCATTTTCAGTAATTCTCCACTGATCCCCCTGCTATAATTTTCCAGTTTCGCCTAGCCCCAACCTTCTTTTGTTTGTTTCTCTCTTTTCATTTTTTCATTGTCTTATCTGTTTTGCAACTTGGATGGATTTACAGTCTATCGTATTCAGTGATCTATCACAGAAACAAGGAACTGGATACCACCTATTCTCACACATAAGTGGACCTTGAAAGTTTATCATAATACTACAAGAAAGGGATTGGCAGTCGCGGGATACTGCCAGGGGAGGAAGACGGGGACACATAACTTCACCAAACATACTTGATCCTAAGTCAGGCAAAGTGAGGACCAATGGAAGGCCCAAACTTCACCTGTACGTAGATCACTTATGTACCTAATCCTGATTTGTGCCTCACATCTTTAAAATAAAAAAATACATATAAATGAATTTTCTATATGATTTTTTTTTTTAAAAAAACCTTATCATCATCTTTGCCTTAGTAGAAGTTGAGATTAGTTTATACCGAAGTCTTATTGTGGTAGTCTGAATAAAATAAGTCTCATTGCCTTTACCAAGTATCCAACACTGCTTTTTTCTTTGACAATTCCTGGGGTTGCCTCAGGTACTGTTGGGGTAGAAGACATTAGAAATCACAGGTCAAACAGTCAGAACTCCAGACTCCAGGCCCCGAATTCAACTAGCAGAACTTCTGTTTTAGCTTCACAATGGGCTGGGACTTTGCTGAGAGTTCGTTGAACTGAATAAAGGAAAAATATCCCACAGACTTGTGAAGTTAGTCCCATCTCTGCTCTACTCAATTACATAAATGTGGGATGATTCTCAAGGTTGTGAATCAGCTTGCATTGCACAAAGAAAAGATTTCGATTCTTTCCTGGAAATACTATTATTTACATTTGATGATTTGGGTATTAACCTCAAGGCAGGGGAATGAATTTAATGACCTCCTGAAGCCTTTTCCATGAGTCTATATCTCAGTGGTCAGTTTCTTGCCAAGTTATTTTTCCTCCTGCAGTTTAGTGATTTCATTAATTTTCTCTAAGGACTCTCAGGAAGGGAAGTAAATGATCTCAGAAGCACCAAGCTGGTGTCTTCCCACATAAAAATCACTCTTCAGAGCAGCTCCTCCCTAGGAATTTGTCTGTTATGTTTATCTTTACCATCATCTATGATTAGAGCAGCAATTATTCTCTGTTTTGGCTCATATTTCTGTTTTTGATACTTCTCTGAATATCAATGATTAAGGCATGTTCTTCTGCTTGGTTGAAAACTGACTATGAGCAATATGGTATAATTCCCTTGAATCAGTGTTGGGATTTTTCAATTATGAGAATTCATTTTTATTCAAATATCTCAAATACACATTTAATATTAAGCACATTTAATATTACATGTAATATTAACTTGAAGTATAATTACTATTAACAAATTTCAAAATGTATCAAGATATTTTTAAATCTTGTACACATGAACATTTAATTTCTTTTCACAGTGAGGAAAGCATGTCTGATGTTTTGAAAGACTGTTGGAGGTAGAGACAAAAATATTATTTAAACATATGTTTGAATGCCAATTTTATGGCATGTACTGCAAAGAATCATCCTTTTAATAAACTGAATGACTGTTTACTATCATTTATATTCCTTTCTAATATGAATATGAAATTCTTCAATAAAGTAGAAAACATCACTAACAACCATTGCAATTCTAACAACTAATGTTCTTTGAGCAAGTTCTTGCACCATGCACTGTTCAAAACACATTACTCATGCAATCATGACAATAATGATAATTTTATTGTCCCTTAGGGCAGACAAGAAAAGAGGTGTAGAGAGGAGTTAATTAAAATGTGTAAGATTACCCAGACAATGTTTTTATGAGTTATTTGTATTATGCTACTACATACACTGAGGACTTCGACTGGACGTTACCTATAGGAATTATAATACATCTTTTAGTGCTTTCTTTAGTTCTGTTTAGGTGTCAAATTGCATGTGATTTCTCTCTTTGCTGAAGTTACAGTACAGTTGGAGAACATAGTAAAAATCCTGGGAAATATATTCTTATTTACTAATAGTTGGATATGTATTTACAAATTAAAAATGTGCCCATAACCATCGAATCAAAACATACATAAGCTTAGATAATTACATTTCAGCCATGTTATTATTATTTTTATTTTTTAACTTATAGATAATAGCCATAGGCCTGTGGTGACAATCACCCCCACCCAAATAAATGAAAAGATGTACTTATTTTTCTCAAAGAATTCACCATAGAAATGAAAGATCATCGAGTTCAACAAAGAACAGTCAAAGAGTCTGAAATAGCATTGCTGTTACAAAAAAACTATTACAAAATTGCCCCCAAGAAATCTCAGTGCTCCACAGACTTTATGTTAAAGACCATAATTATTATAAAAGTTGACCTCTGTTAGTTCAGAGATCACTATCATTATTACTTGAGAGTCTCTAAGAACTGTACATAATTCCAGAATTTTATGTAGCTAATAAGACATGGAGGAGAAATAATGTCCTTTTGAATTTTATACCTCTGATGCTACCCATACAAATTATAGGATTTTGAGCTCTTTGGGGCTCATGATTTCTCCTCTATTCTTTTTGCTCCTACAAACATCCAGGACATCAGGAATGTTATCAAGTGATTTGCTGACAAATGAAAATTAAATAAAATATCAATATAAATTGACAGTATATACAAAAGGAAAGAAATAGCATAATGAAAAAATAGTTTAGTGAGTTCATATACCTACCTTACTCTGATATGTGACCTTTAGAAAAATTTCAGTATCCATTCTGCACAGTTTTTAATCTTTTAAAATAATAACCTCAGTTTGCTTGTCAAAACCTGCTTTAATATATATTTAACCAAACATCTCCATTTTTATTTGAGTTTATTGCAATAGATATGGAAATAATAGAAAATGCCTTTGATATCAAATTCCTGGGAAGTATAGACAAAAACCAAAAAGGCATGTAAAAATATTTTAAGAAGTAAATATTGCAGTCTCTACTTTGTAAGTTAGCTATGAAAAAACAAACAAAAAACCCCCAAAAAACAAAACCCACAACTGTGGTTGGTAAGGTCAGTTTCATGATTTATTCAGAAATACACATCTCAGCATTCACTGACAGTTTGATATAGTCATGTCAAACACACTTGAGTTACTCAGAGGAAATGCTGGAGAGGTAGTGGTCAATGCAAGTCCCTTCAAATACTGCGTCAGCCCGGTGGTGTCAAGATGCCCTGCCTGGGACCTGACTCTTGCTGGGCTCTGTGAAGACCCATCCTGCTTCAGTATTTGCACAACTGGCTGGAAATCTTTAACTTTGGGGGGGAATTTTAATTTTTAATGCATACAAATAAATCTCTAATATATATTTATGTTCTTTTCCATCCAAACCGAAGTGCAACAATTTGGAAAAAAACTTTCTAAACAAATGATGATGAAGATAAGAAACTAAATGCAATTACAAAACTACAGATCTAAACATTAGTTTCTTCTGTAGTAAATGTGAATTTAGTCTAGAAAATATGACATAAAAGGAAACAAGCAAGCAAAGCAAAATCTTTGAGTGTTACTTTAAAAAAAAAGTTGGCCAGGTGTGATGGCTCATGTCCATAATCCCAGGAGACCGAGGCGGGACAATTGCTTGAGCCTAGGAGCTTGAGACTAGCCTAGGCAACATAACGAGACCTCATCTCTACAAAAATAAAAAGGTGAAAATAAAAAAATAAGCTGGATATGGTGTCCCAGCTACTCAGGATTATGAAGTGGAAGGATCTTCTGAGCCTAAGAAGTCAAGGCTGCAGTGAGCCATAATGGTGTCAGTGCACTTCAGGCTGGCCAACAGAGTAATAACCCAACTCAAAAAAAAAAAAAAAAATTGAAATATATACTTTAACCATATACCTAGTGCACAAGTGTCAAGGTTTTTACTCTCCAGAAATTTCTGTAAGATCAGTTTAATTATTAATAGCACATTTTAAAATTATAAAATTAATGCATAAATATAGTAAAGCAAATTATAAAG
>NW_007248120.1:0-15908 GCF_000164805.1 Carlito syrichta
AGGCCTTTGGCAAGTCTCAGGATACAAAATAAATGTACAAAAGACAATCGCATTTCTCTACACCAATAATAAACAAACAGAAACCCAAATAAAAAACACAATTCCATTGACAATAGCCACAAAAAAAATGAAATACCTTGGCATCTTCCTAACCAGAGACGTGAAAGACCTTTATAATGAAAATTACAAAACACTGCTCAAAGTTTTCTCATTTTTAAGGGGAGTTGCCTCTTCAGTTACAGTGAATATAAAATGAGATTCTATGAAAAAGAATATAGAACACTTTATATAACAAAGTATCCAATTAGCATTAGATATTTTTGAGTTATTAATACCATTCAACAAAATAATCTCCAAAATATTGTATATCTCATTATTAGAATTATTCCAATTGTCATATTTATTTGTTGCTAATGTAAATATTTTTCAAAAATTTTGTCATCTGTGACTAGTTATATAGATATGCAATAAATTTTGTAAATTAAATTTATATCTCGCCACCTTACTTAGCTCTTAATTCTTATAATTTTTCCATAGATTTATTATATTGTAGTTTTGCAAACTACAAGCTATAAGTTTTATTTCCGCTTGTCTAGTTCTTATACTTCTTATTTCATTTGTGGAGTGTTGTTCTACTTAGAATATACAAGTTAATACTTAATACAAGTGGTGTGAAACTCTGAATTTAAAGCAAAAGTTTTTAACTTTGCCCCATGAGTTGGTAAATTTTTGTATGTCAACTTGGCTAGGCTACAGTTTTCAACTCCTAGGACAGACATCAATCTAGATGTTGCTGTGAAGATATTAATAGATATGATTAACATTTCAATAAGTAGATTTTGAGTAAAGCAGATTAACCTCTTTAATCCAGGTGGTCTCATCCAATCAACTGAAAGTCTTAACAGAAAATACTGAGATTCCCCCAAAGAGGAAGGAATTCTGCTCACAGGTTGCCTTCAGACACAAGACTACAACATCTATGCCTGCAAGAATTTCTAGCCTACTATCCACCCTCACAAATTTCACACTTGCCAGTCCCCAGAATTGTGTGAGCCAATTTCTTAAAATAAATCTCTCTATATTTATCTTTACCTCTATATATCCTATAGGTTTATTGGTTCTGATTCTCTGGACAACCTTAATTTAAAAATTCCATTAAGAATAAATTATTATATATGTTTTTGGCAACTCACTTTTGTCAAGTTAAAGTAGTGTAATGAGTTAAATTGTGGACCCCCAAAATATTTTCACTGAAACCCTCATATATACTTAAAGACCACAACATGAGATTATTCTGGGTTCAAATAGGTTCTAAATCTCATGGTGGATCATTATAAGAGACAAAAAAGGAGACACAGAGACACAAGAAAGATAGCCATGTAAAAACAAAAACAAAGATTGAAGTGATGTTGCCACAAGCCAAGGAAAACTATCAGAAGCTGGAAGAGGCCCCCAAAAAAAAAAAAATTCTCCCCTTGAGCTTTCATGGTGAGTATGGTCCTGCTAACACACTGATTTCATTGCTCAGGTCTTCAGAACTGTGAGAGTATAAATTTCTGCTGTTTAAAACCACTAAATTTGTAGTAATTTATGGTGGCAGTTCCAGGAAACTAACACAGGAAATTTTCTTCTCTACCTGAATACAAAATTGATAAATTTTATTAAATGTCTCTGCATCTACTGAGATAATAATAAGCAGAAATAATAGCAATAGTTAATAAAGACCCCTGGTTAAAAGCATTGAAGTACTAAAAGAAAACCACTATTTTTTAAATGCACAAATGTATACCCTAAACTGACCACCTTAGAAAATTCTAGAAAACACATTAGCCTTCAAAAGCTGATGCCATCACATTTTATGTTCCTTCAGAAAACGAAACAACATATGGTAGCATGAGAGCAAATAAGGCAAATTATGCCCTAATATTATTATAAAATAATTTTGACCTATGAAACAAGTCCCCCAAGAGGGCTTTGGGGACCCCCCAAAGTCCTAGCTCCTACTTAGGACCTGCTGTTACAGTTTGCTACAGTGGAACTATGGGTAACGTTATATATGACATTTCTGCCAGATGTGTCATTCAAGAACACCAAAACTATTTGTAAATACATTTGGAGAAAAAAAATTTTTCTTTAAATATGGCAGAGCTGTTTGCACTGAAAACACTCGCAGGGACATAGTCTTTTATTCCAAATGAGCTCCCCAAAGTGCTGCATCTTCCTTGTCATCCTTCCTTGTAGTGTCAGGTCTCCACAGGTAATTATATCTGCATCAGTATGCATAGACTAGACAAAGAAAATTAAAACATAGCCAAACATCTCACCTCATGGATTGCATCTTATGGTGAATTATATTTTAAAAAGAGACCTTTACAGGATGAAGGATAATCCCTGATTTATTACCAAGGGAGCTTAAGAGCTGCTTATTTGAAATTGAAAGATGAATTTTTTTTTTTAATGGACAGCACAGCTGGGCTCAGTGGCTCAGCCTGTAATCCCGCGCCTTTGGGAGGCTGAGGTGAGTGGATTGCCTGAGCCCGCGGGTTCGAGACCCGCCTGGGCAACGAAACCTCATCTCTACAATAAATCAAAAAAATCAGCCGGGCGTGGTAGCACAGGCCTGTAATTGCGGCTACTTGGAAGGCTGAGGCGGAAGGATCACCGGAGCCCACCAGGTCGAGGCTGCGGTGGCCGGAAGCGGTCACTGCACTCCAGTCTGGGCAACAGAGTGAGACTCCAACTCAAAAAAAAAAAAAAAAATGGACAGCACACTTTTAATAAAGTTTTGCTAACCTTTTTGCTGAAAAGAAAGACTTAAAGTCTTGAATATAGCAATGTATATTTCTCAACCAAAAATATTATATTACAAACCATAATGAAAGGCAACTATTATAGCCTAAACCAGAGAACTGGTTTTGTGTGTAAACAAAGCAAATACCTTTAAAAAACTATGTGCATAACTAAACAAGTTTAATGATGAGAAAATGTTTTTCAATTGCTCAATTTAAAATAAAAACTGACAAGAGGTGAAAAGGAATACTAGAAATGTGATAGCACAATGTAAAAAAAAATGAAAATATTTGGAAAATAATGGTTTTCTGTTTCTATTCATCATTCTCCCATTTTTTTTCAGCTATCAGAGAGCTCACTTTGTGTATGTATTCTGGAAGTAATTCAGTAATAAAAAGAGAGCTATTGTCTTGTCCATCATGGCAGCCACAACAGTAGTAAGATTCTGGGTACATTATCTGCCGTGGTCAGAGCTACAGTCATAGTGATGGATTCCTAAGCTCTCACCTCCACAGCTACAGCTATAGACAAAAACCCAGCATCGAAAGGTATTTATATAATAGGTTCCATATATGGTGATGGGATCTAGTGAATCCATGATAACTGTTCTTAAATCACATCATCATCTCCATCAGAATCTATACCACTAATACTTACAAAAGCACATCTCTTATCCACCCTCCTAAATCTCCACAATAACTTAGACAAAAGCATTCACTACCATATTCTCTTTGTTACTGGAATTCTTTGGTGACGGTTAAAATGTTTTACTTTAATTTTCTACAGAGTTAGATATTTCCAGAAATCTGTTCTGGATGTTTAATGAGCAGTGAAGTACATATCCTCAGCGTCCTTCCTCTTCTTCACGCAAATGTATTCATCTACTCAGAAGTAATCTGAATGTTCTCTGGTTCTCTAATTTGCATCTAATATTTGGTGGGTGCATATTGTGAATTTTTCTCATAATTAAAAATCTTGCTCACTTCTTTCTCTAGAACTAAGTTACATTTTGAATTTATTAGCAACCAACTTTGGTTTTTTGGGCAGGGGGGGTTGGTTTTGTTTTATTTTCCTAGAAGGTTTGCAGTTTACTTGTTTACTTTTTTTAATGTGATAAAATACTTAACATAAGTTCCACCCTGTTAGCAAATGTTTAAGTGTGCATTACTGTATTATTAATTATAGGCACTATGTTGTACAGTGATGTCTAGAACTAATTCATCTTGCATAATTGAAATTTGATATTCATCGAATAGCAACTCTCCATCTTCTCTTTACAGCCACTGGCAACCACTATTCTGCTTTCTGCTTGTGTGAGTTTGTCTGTTTTAAATACCTTATATAAGTAGAATAATACAGTATTCCTCCTTCTGTTATTGGCTTATTTCACTTATCATAATGTCTTTCAGGTTCATCTATGTTGTGGTATATGGCAGAATTTTCTTCTTTAAAGACTGAATATTTCACTATATGTAGGCAATTTACATATCTTGGCTAATTTAATGTTCATACTGTTTTCTGTAGTGGTTGTACCACTCTACAGTCCTACTGACAGTGTACAGGGATTCCACTTTCTCCATATCTTTGTAAACACTTGTCTTTTTTGTTTCATAACAGATACTCAAAAAGTATAGTGATTTTGAATTGCATTTCTCTAATAATTAGTGATGTTGAACATCTTTTCATGTACCTGTTGGCGATTTTTATGTCTTCTTTGGAGGAATGTTAAGGTCTTTTGTCCATTTTTTAATTGGGTTATTTTTTAGGTTTTGTTATTAAATTATAAAATTTCCTTATATTTTTTGAATATTAACCACTGTACATATAGACATGGTTTGCAAGTATTTTCTTCCATTTTATGTTACTTTTTCAATCTGTTAGTTGCTTACTTTGCAGTGGTGAAACTTTTTAGTTTGATGTAGTCCCACTTGTCGATTCTGTTTTTGTTCTTTATGCTTTTGGTGTTATAGTCAAGATATTATTGCCAAGACCAATGTCATGAAGGTTTTCTCCTATGTTTTCTTTTACAAGTTTTATAGTTTCTGGCTTTAAATTTAAGACTTTAATCTACTTTAAGTTGATTTTTTATATATAATATGGCCCAATTTTATTATTTTGCATGTAGATATACAGTTTTTCCACCATCATTTGTTGAACAAACTATACTTTCCCGTTGTATATTCTTGGCACCATAGATGAAAACTCTCTACAGACTAGGTATAGAAGGAATTTACCACAATATAATAAAGATCATATATGAAAAGTCCAAAGCTAACATCATACTCAGTGGTAAAAAACTGAAAGCTTTTGCACTGAGATCAAAAACATTTTAAGTATGTCCACTCTTGCTGTTTATATTCAAAATACTACTAGAAATCCTAATCAGTGCAATTAGACAAGAAAAATAAATAAAGTTCATGCAAATCAGAAAGGAATAAGTAAAACAATCTCTACAAATGGCATGAACTTATGCCTAGAAAATCCTAAAAACTTCACACCAAAAAAGTTAGAAGAAAATAAACAAATTTAGTAAAGTTTCAGGATACAAAATCAACATGCAAAAACCAGCAGTGCTTATATACACTAACTACAAACTATCTGAAATGGAAATTGAGAAAACAATCTTATTTGTGATAGCATCCAAAAAAATAAAATATGAATAAATTAAACTAAGGAGACAAAGTCTTATACACTGAAAACTATAAAATATTGATGAAAGAAAGAAAATAAAATACATGAAAAGACATCTGACATTCACAGTTTGGGGAACAATACTGTTAAAATGGTCATACAAACCAAAGCGATAAACAGATCGAATGTAATCCCATCAAACCCCAGTGACATTTTTTACAGAAATAGAAAAACAATTCTGAAATTTGTATGGAAATGCAAAGAACCCAGAATAGCCAAAGTAATGTTGAGAAAGAAGAACAAAGCTGGAGATATCACAATTCCTGACTTCAAAATATATTTTAAAATTATACTAACTAAAGCAGTATGGAATCAACATAAAAAGACATATAGATCAATGAAAAAGAAGAAAAGTCTCCAAAATAAAATGTGTGTGTGTGTATACATATATGTGTATATGTGTGTGTGTGTATCTATCTATATATATAGTCAAGTGATGTTGAATAAGTTCTGTCTACCCTGTCATTTCACATTTTTAATTTAATAATTTTTCAAGATTCATTTTATTAACTGCCTCATGTGGTAATTTTTAGGAAAAGAGAGAAAACACTTTGAAAATCCTTCATAAACAGTAAAGCCCCATACAAATATAAGGTGTTATGACCCTTGTTACAAGTTTCCACAATCTTCTTTTATTTTACACAAGGGTTAAACCATTAGTGCACAGAAATTTTGGTTTGGAAAGTTAGCTGAGTTTAGACAAAATATTTTTTTAAATCATCTTTTAAAAATAATCCTGGCCTGGGCATGATGGCTCAACTCATAATTCCAGCACTTTGGGAGGCCAAGACGAGAGGATTGCCTGAGCCCGGGGTTTCAAGACCAGCCTGAGAAACTTGGCGAGACTTCGTCTCTACAATAAATCACAAAAACTAGCCAGGCATGGTGGCACACATCTGTAGTTCCAGCTACTTGGAGGGCTGAGGCGGAAGAATCACCTGAGCCCAGCAGGTCGAGGTTGCAGTGACAGTGAGTGAGCCACTGCACTCCAGCCTGGGCAACAGAGTGCGACCCCAACTCAGAAAAAAAAATAAAAATAAATATTTACACAAAAAGCAACTTTTTTTCTTTTAGCATGTTTGAGTTTCTTGTAGATCCTGGATGTTAGGCCTTTGTCAGATATGCAGTTGGCAAATATTTTTCCCATTCTGTGGTCTGTCTTCCTGCTCTCTTCATGGCTTCTTTTGTTTTGCAGAAGCTTTTCAGTTTGATGAGGTCCCACTTGTCTATCTTATCTCTTATGAGCGTTGGGGGCTTTCATCAAGAACTGATTGCCTATTCCAAATTCCATAAGGGTATCTCCTGTATTTTCTGATATTTTTAAAGTTTGGGGTTTTATGTTTAGATCTTTGATCCATTTGGAGTTGATTTTTGTGTATGGTGATAGGTAGGGGGTCCTGTTTCCCTCTTCTGCATGTGGTCAGCCAGTTTGCCTAGCACCATTTATTGAGTAGGTTCTCCTTTCCCAATGGTTGTTGGAGAAGGCTTTGTTGAAGTTGAGTTGGTTGGAAAATTGGGATTTTGTTTCCAGAATCTTTATCCTGTTCCATTATTTTATATGCCTGTTCTTGTACCAATGTCAGGTTGTTTTGATTATTGTAACCTTATAGTAAAGTTTAAAGTCTGGAAGTGTGATACCTCCTGCTTTGTTTCTTTTGCTAAGGATTGTTTGGCTATCCGTGGTCCTTTATGTTTCCTTATGAATTTCTGTATTATTGTTTCCAGGTCTGAGAAGAGCGATGTTGGTAATTTAATGGGTATTGCATTGAATCTGTAGATTGCTTTGGTGTATGGACATCTTAACAATGTTAATTCTTCCCATCCACGAGCATGGAATACTTTTCCATTTATTTGTGTCATCTTGGACTTCTTTAAGCAGTGTTTTGTAGTTTTCACTGTAAACATCTTTCACTTCTCTGATTAGGAAGATGCCGAGGCATTTCATTTTTTGTGAATGGAATTGTGATTTTTATTTGATGCTCTGCCTGTAGGTTGTTGGTGTATAAAAATGTGACTGTGTTTTGCATGTTTATTTTGTACCCTGAGACTTTGCCAAAGTCCTTTTGAGCATCCAATGAGCACATGAAAAAAATGCTCAGGCTCACTAATCAGCAGAGAAACGCAAATCAAAACCACATTGAGATTCCATCTAACTCCAGTAAGAATGGCCATCATTAATAAAACAAAAGACAACAAATGCTGGGAAGGATGTAGAGAAAAGGGAACACTTCAACACTATTTGTGGTAATGCAAACAAGTTCCACCTCTATGGAAAATAGTGTGCTGATTCCTAAAAGAGCTAGAAATTGACCTTCCATACAACCCAGCAATCCCCCTTCTGGAAATACACCAGAGGAATTCAAATTACTCTAACAAAATCAATACCTGCACACGTATGTTTATTGCAGCACTATTTACAATAGCAAAAACATGGAACCAACCATGCTACCCATCAAAATTGGAGTGGATAAAAAAATGTGGTACATGTACACAATGGAATATTATGCAGTCATAAAGAACAAAATTATGGACTTCACAGCAACTTGAATGGATTTAGAGTCTATAATACTCAGTGACTTATCACAGAAACAAAGAACTGAGTACCACATGTTCTCATTCATAAGCGGACTCTGAACATTTACCATAATACTATAAGAAAGGGATTGGCAGTAGCCGGAAACTGCGGGAGGGAGGGTGCACATAACATTAATAAGGGTACCTGATCTCAAACCAGGCAAAGTGGGGGCCAAAGGGAGGCCCAAAGTTTACCTATATGATGAACACTTGTATATCTAATCCTGAATTGTACTCTACATCTTTAAAATAAAATAATTTTTTAAAGCAATGTTTTATTTTTAAATTAACTAATTTTCCTGAGTTTGCCTATTTTCAATAAGCTAGTGGAAGTAGATTCAGTTATAGCTTGAAGATTTATTTTAGTATTTTGCCAATTGTTCTCTTTGAATCCCTAGAAACAGTAAGCAAGTAGAAGTCTAGTAACATTACACAGGGAAGCTCTATTTTCCTAGCTATATAAATTTCAGTGATGGCAATTCAATGCTCTCCATCTAACATCATGAACATCTTGGTAAGGTTTTATTAGAATTTATATCTCTATGGGTAAAAGTGAATTTGAAAATTAATGCTTTGTGCTATATTTACAGAAGATAAAATCTGACACTTAGTCTTACTTTTAGGCTTATCCTCTCTTTAAAAACCTCCATTTATCTATTTGTTGGGGACATATGTAAATTATTTAACAGACTTATTTTTAGAACAGTTTTAGGCTTACAGTAACACTGATCAGAGCATCATTCCCACATACACCCTGACCCCACACATGATAACTACTTCCATTATAGGCATGCCACAACAGAGTGGTATATTTGTTACAAAAGATGAGCCTGTGTTGGCACACCATCACCCACAATCCATAGTTTACATTGGATTTCACTCTTGGAGTTGTGTATTATATGAGTTTTAACAAATACATAATGACATGTATTTACCACTAGATATCATACAGAATAGTTTTGCTGCCCTAAAAATTCTCTGTGCTACATCTTCCTCCCCACAACCCCTGGCATTGATCTTTTTACTGTCTCTATAATTTTATCTTTTCCATATTGCCCAGATTCTGAATCATACAGATTTTCAGATGGGTCACTTTCACTTAGTATCATCCATTTAAGTTTTCTCCATGGCTTTACAGCTTCTTTTCGGTGTTGAATAATATTCCATTGTCTGAATGTACCATAGCTTATTTATCAATTTATCTGCTGGATGACATCTTGGTTGCTTCCAAATTTTGAATTTGAATTATGAATAAAGATGTTGTTAATATTTGTGTGTGGAAGATGGTGGTGGAATCAGTTGGACTATGTGAGTCCCAGTGCGAGTGAATGAGTGTATGGAAAATTTAGTGTATGTGTCTGTGAGTAAGTGGGTATGTAAGTGGCTGACTGAGTGAGGACTCAGGAGGAAGTGTCCAAGGATTTCCTGGTGAAATGACTGGTGCCACAGCTGTTCTTCTTGGACTCTAGCACTTCCTGGAGTTGCAGAAGCTGAGTGCCATTTTTTTAAAATCAGCAAAACCCTTCCTGGGAGTAAGTTGACAAGAAAGACTGCCATCTTCAGGCTCTGCTTCACCACTACCAAGGAAACTAAAAAAAGATATTAACTCTAATACTATTATAGCTGGGGACTTAAATATCTTGCTAACAACCCTGGATAGATCATCAAGGCAAAAAATCAACAAAGTGGCCCAGAAACTCAACTTGACACTTGACCAAATAGACTTAATAGATGTCTACAGAACACTTCACCCAACAACCACAAAATATTCATTCTACTCATCACCACATGGAATGTATTCCAAGAACAATCACATCCTCAGTCATAAATCAAGCATGAACAAATGTCATAAGGTTGAAGTACTGCCGTGCACCTTCACAGACCACAGTGGAATTAAAATAAATATCAATACCAACAAAACTCCCCCCAAATCCACAAAGACATGGAGATGAAACAGCAAGATGCTGAATGATACTGGGTCAACACAGAAATCAAAACAGAAATTAAAAGATTCCTGGAAACAAATGAAAATGAAGAAACATATTACCAAAACCTCTGGGATGCCATGAAAACAGTTCTAAATGGGAAATCTATATAGTGATGAACATACACCAAAAAAAGTAAGGATCACAAGTTAACAACCCAGCAAATCACCTAAGGGAGGTGGAAAGACAAGACTACCAAAACCCTAACTTTAACAGGAGAATCCAGATCACCAAAGTAAAAGCCCAAATATGGGACATAGAAGACAAAAATATTGCAGAAAAAATTGACAAAACAAAAAGCTGGTTCTCTGAAAGAATAAACAAGATTGAAGGACCTCTAGACAAAAAAAACCAAGAAAATGAGAGAAAAGACCCAGATAAATAAAACCAGAAAAGCAAACAACCAAATAGCAACTGACCTCGAAGAAATACAAAAGATTATTAAAAATTACTATGTACACCTATATGGAAATAAACTTCATAACCCAAATGAAAAGGAGGACTTTCTGATATCACATAACCTCCAAGGTTGAAACAAGAAGATACTGAGACACTAAATAGACCAATAACAACCCGGGGAAATTGACCCTGTCATACGAAAACTACCTACCAAAAAAAGCCCTGAAACAAACAGATTTACAGCAGAATTCTACAAAATATACAAGGAGGAGCTGATACTAATCCTATTGAAATATTCCAGGCAATAGAGAAAGATGGAATTCTCCCCAAATCATTTTATGATGCTAACATCACACTGATAACCAAAATAGGTAAAGATCCAACAAAGAAAGAGAACTACAGGTCAATATCCCTAATGAACATAGACACAAAAATTCTCAACAAGATTCTAATAAATTATATCTAAAAACACACCTCAAAAATAATCCACCATGACCAAGTAGGCTTCATCATCTAGTTTGTGGGTGTGATGTAGTCTTTGTTGATTCTACATTCTTCTGTTCTTTTGTAAAGTGTGTGATCATTCTTTTTTTTTTTCTTTCTTCTGTGGTTAATGCCTTTTAAAGTATCTCCTATAGAGCTGGTCTGGAAGCTGCATAATCTCTTGGGGATTGGATGTCTGGGAAGGATTTTAATTCTTCATCACTAACAAAGTTGAGCTTGGTTGGGTAGGAAATTATTGGTTGAGGTTGTTTATCTATGAGCGCTCTGAATATTGGACAACAGTCCCTCCTAGCTTGAGGGTTGGTTCATGCAGGGCTGGTACGGCATCCACAAGACCATAAATGTGATTAAATACATCAACAGATGTAAAAACAAGAACTAGATGACTATATCATTAGATGTAGAAAAACTTCTGATAAAAAACAGCATTCCTTCTTGATAAAAACCATCAAACACCTAGGTATAGAAGGAAAATACCTCAAAATAGTAAGCACCATTTATGATAAACCCATAGCCAGCATATTGCTAAATGAACAGAAACTGAAAACATTTCCCCTGAAAACCAAAATAAGACAAGGCTACCCACTCTCAATCCTCCTGTTCAACATTGTTTTGGAAGTCCTAGCTAGAGAAATTAGACAAGAGAAGGAAATCAGGGGTATAAAAATAGGAAACAAAGAAGTTTTTTTGCTGACCATGTGATTCTATACCTTGAAAATCTAAAAGAATCTGTCAAAACTTCCTTGCATTGATAAAGGACTTCAGCAAAGACTTGGGATATAAAATAAATGTGCAAAAGACAGTCACATTCTTATACACCAACAACAAGCACACATAGAACCAAATAAAAAGCACAATCCCATTCACAAAGTCATAAAAAAATTAAATATCTCATCATCTTCCTAACCAGAGAAGTGAAAGGCCTTTACTATGAAAGCAATAAAACACTGCTCAAAGAATTCCAAGAAGACAAAAACAAATGGAAAAATATTCCATGCTCATGGATAGGAAGAATCAATATTGTTAAGATTTCCATTCTGTCAAAGGCTATCTACAGATTCAGTGCATTACCCATTAAATTATCAACACCATTCTTCTCAGACCTTGAAATGACAATACAGAAATTCATGTGGAAACATAAATGACCACAAATAGTCAAAACAATCCTTAAAAAAGAAACAAAGTGTGAGGTATCACACTTCAAAACTTTAAAATTTACTATAAGGCTCCAATAATCAAAACAGCCTGGTATTGGTACAAGAACAGGCATATGGACCAATGGAATAGGACAGAGATTCTGGAATCAAAACCTCAACCAACTCAACTTCAACAAAGCCTCCACCAACAACCACTGGAAAGAGGAGAGCCTATTCAGTAAATGGTGCTGGGAAAACTGGCTAGCCACATGCAGAAGATTGAAACAGGACCCCTCCCTCTCACCATACACAAAAATTAACTCCAAATGCATCAAAGACCTAAAGGTAAAACCCCAAACTATACAAATCTTAGAGGGATACCCCTCCAGATTCCTTCCCACTGTGGGAGCTTTTCTGTTCTCTTATAAATCCTGCTTTCTCAAAAAAAAACCTTAGAAAATGCAGGAGACACTCTACAGAAATCAGAACAGGCAACCAATTCCTGATCAAAACCTCAGATGTCCATGCCTTAAGAGATAAGATAGACAAGTAGGACCTTATTAAACTGAAAAGCTTCTGCAAAGCAAAAGAAACCACAAGAGAGCAAGGAGACAGCCCACAGAATGAAAAAAAAAATTGCCAACTGTATATCTGACAAAGGACTAACATATGGGATGTACAAGAAACTCAAATGTGCCAAAAGGAAAAAAAGAAACAGTCTTAGTAAAAAGTAAGCAAAAGTCATGAATAAACACTTATAAATAGAAGATATACAGACAGCCAACAGACATGTGAAAAAGTGCTCAACCTCACTAATAATCAGAGAAATGCAAATCAAACCATATTGAGATACCACCTAATCCTACTTATAATGGCCATCATTAATAAAACAAAAAACAACATACACTGGCAAGGATGTAGAGAATCGGAAACACTTCTGCACCACTGGTGGGAATGCAAACTAGGTTCAACCTCTATGAAAAATAGTGTGGCAATTTCTTTGAGAAGTAGAAATTGACCTTACATATGACCCAGTAATCTGCCTACTGGGAATATACCCAGAGGAATTCAAATCATTCTGCAAAAAAGATATTTGCATACACATTTATTGCAGCACTATACACAATAGCAAAAACCTGGAACCAACCATGATGCCCATTGAAACTGGACTGGATTAAAAAAATGAGATACATATACACAATGGAATATTACTCAGCCATAAGAATGGACAAACATATGGACTTCATAGCAACTTGGATAGTTTTAGAGTCTATAATACTCAGTGATCCATCACAAAAACAAAGAACAGAGTAGCACATGTTCTCATTCATAAGTTGACCGTGAACATTTACCATAATACTATAAGAAAGGGATTGGAGGATTTCTGGCAAGATGGCAACAAGACAGGTCGAAATGTGAGAGTCTGTGCAAAAGCGAATGTCCATAAAGACTCTCGCTTTCCCCCGGTGGTTGCTGCTACTGCCAAGGCCAGCTTGCTCCTCGGCCTGCTGCACCAGCCCACAGGCTGGAAGCCCCAGGCCCATGCACTGCTCTGCTGCTGCAGCCACCACCACTGCCACTGCCACCACCAGCCACACTGGCCCACAGGCTGGAAGGCCCCAGTCTCATGTACTGCTCTGCTGCTGCAGCCACTGCCGCCGCTGCGCTGTGATCACCACTGCCCCACCCAGGGCAGTCCTCAGCCCGTCCCCATGGAGTTCTGGACTCCTTTGCCAGCTGCACTGCCCCACCCCACCCTACCCCAAGTTGCTCTACACCAAGCCGACATTGCACTCCACCTCCCCTTGCTCAGTCCCCAAGCACAGCAGGACCAGAGATCAGCTGGAGCCCTGAGTCCAGTTGGTGGAGAGAGAGGATCAGGAATGGCCAGGAAGGAGGCCCATGCCTGGCAGAGGCACTGACCACAGTCATTTTCGCCCAGGACCAGGCAGAGACATAAATTGCCCTGCCCAGTTCCACCCAGCCTCCAACTTGGTACCTAAGGTAATTGCATCAAACTGAGAGAGACAAAACCCCCTCCCCCCATTCTAGATTGGACACAGAGAGGTCAGATCTGAGTGGCAGACTTGACAGGCAGCAAGCTGGCTGAGTTCAGATCTGATCCACCCTCCTGCCACAGCAGACCTGGGGCATCTGATGATAGCTGTGAGCAACCCTACCAGCTTGCGATGAGAGTCAGAGACAGAGCTGAAAGAATGTTGGACTTACAGGAACGATCTCAGAGCGAGCTTAGTTCCCTGTTTTTATCCTTTTTAAATTTTATTCTTTGTCAATTTGTTTTGCTCATTTTTGGTTTTTGGGTTTTTTTCTTTTCTTTTCTTTTCTCTCTCTCTTCTTTCTGTTTTTGATAACATTTTCATACTTTTTTTTGTTTCTATTATTTTATGATTTTTTTTTTCCTTTAGACTTCCTGTTTGTGTAGGGGAATAGTACATCAGTAGGGAAGATGATTGGCTTGTGTGTTTGGATGATTGTCTGTATGTTTTAGTTTTTTTTACTCTTTTCTGTCTTTGTGTCTCTTTTCATTTGTATGTCAGTACATTTGTTGGTTTTCCCTCTTACTCTTCTATCTCTCCACCTTCCTCTCCCCCCACTCCTTCCCTGTTCCATCCTTTCCCTTTTTCTTACCTCATTTTGTTTTCTGGGAGCAAACCTATACCCTCACTGCATGGACAGATTGCAAGGTAGTGGGAAGTGGGTTCCAGGGTACCCATACACCTGTCAGTGAATACTGAGATCTGCAGATAGATTTTGAATCACAGCTCCCCCTCAAATAAATCTCAAAACTGCAAAAAATTACAGCCCCCAACCCACAGTCCAGCTTCAGAATTGAACAAAGCTAAAGGATCCACAAAAGGAAGAATATGAGATTGAGCAGACAGAAGTAAAAGCAACCCTGCCATCCCTGAACAACAGAATTAAAGAAGAGGGGGGAAAAGGAAAAAAGTGGGGAGGAAAATCTACACAAATGAAGGAAAACCAAAAGAAGAATATGAGTCTCACACAGACCCCTAGGAGGTCAGACACTGAGAAAACAGACTTCAAAATGCAAACAATGAAGAGCCCCCAGAATGACTGGTAACATACTACCAACACAGACATCAAGACATTAATAGAATAAAAATAATTGAGGAGCCGGGCTCGGTGGCTCAGCCTGTAATCCCGCGCCTTTGGGAGGCTGAGGTAAGTGAATTGCCTGAGCCCGCGGGTTCGAGACCCACCTGGGCAGCGAGACCTCATCTCTACAATAAATCAAAAAACCAGCTGGGCATGGTAGTGCATGTCTGTAATTCTGGCTACTCGAAAGGCTGAGGCAGAAGGATCGCTGGAGCCCAGCAGGCGAGGCTGTGGTGACCGGGAGTGGCCACTGCACTCTAGTCTGGGTGAACGAGTGAGACTCCAACTCAAAAATAAAATAAAATAACTTTGACCTGTGACAGCACACTTACAATCATCTTTGTAGTACAGAATACTGAAAAGAAGAATGGACCTGGGTTTGACTCTGGGTTCTACTTGTTAATGATATTATTCACACTGGCTATAAATGAAGGCTATCAGTAACTACTTTGTAAAGTAGTTGAGGTAACTAAACTAATGCATAAGAATTTCAATGTTTAATCAACAGAAGCTTTTACTATTATACATTAAACTTTACAAGGGCAGGAAGACTTTTTAACCACTGTCTGAATATAGATTTGACTTTTGTAGCAGATAACAATTCATGTCTTATTTATTTATGAGATAATTTATTTCCCTATTTAGTATCTTTCTGAATCAATATGGTAATTGTCCTCTCTCTAGTTATCAC
>NW_007248120.1:15928-31446 GCF_000164805.1 Carlito syrichta
GAGGTAAGTGAATTGCCTGAGCCCGCAGGTTCGAGACCCACCTGGGCAGCGAGACCTCGTCTCTACAATAAATCAAAAAATCAGCTGGGCATGGTAGTGCATGCCTATAGTTCCAGCTACTCAGAAGACTGAGGCGGAAGGATTGCCAGAGCCCACCAGGTCGAGGCTGCGGTGGCCAGGAGCGGCCACTGCACTCCAGTCTGGGCAACAGAGTGAGACTCCAACTCCAAAAAATAATAATAATAATTGAGGAGAGACAAGAGGAAAATAGGAAGGAGTTGATAACTGAGATAACAGCAGTAAAGAATACTGTGAATGAAATGAATAACAAACTGATAAGCATGGAAAGCAGAACTAGCCAAGCAGAAGAAAGAATCTCAGAGCTTGAGGGCCAAAATATAGAACTAACCCAAGCTGTCAAAAATATAGAAAAGAAACTTAAAAAGACAGAAGAAAACCTTCAAGAGATGAGAAATTATTTCAAGAGGTAGAACCTAAGAGTAATTGGACTTCCTGAGACAGAAAGAGAGACAGAGACTACCCTGGAACAAATATCCCATAAAATTATTCAAGAAAACTTCCCTCATCTCACCAGTGATGAAAAAGTACAAACACAAGAGATCCAGAGAACCCCTGCAAGAAAACAAATGAGAAGACCAACTCCCAAATACATAATAATTCACCCAAACAAAGTAGGTATAAAAGAAAAAAATCCTAAAGGCAGTAAGAGAAAAAGGTCAGAATATCTTCTGGGAGAGACCAATTTGAATAACAGCAGATTTATATACAGAAACATTTCAGGCAAGGAGAGCTTGGAGCCCAATCTTCAAAGTTCTCAAAGATAAACAATTTCAACAAAATAACCTACCCAGTTAAGCTTTCTTTCATCAGTGAGAGAGAATTAAAATCTTTCCTAGACATTCAATCCCTTAGAACTTACGCTACCTCTAGACCACCTCTACAAGAAACTCTTAAGAAATTTTTAAACACAAAAGAAAGGGAAAAAAAACAAAAACATTCTTCACAAGAGTGCAGGAAAAAGATTGAAAACACACATGAATCAACCCAAAAATCAAAAGTAAGATAACAAACAAACGGGAACAATAACAACCCAATAAGAACCTCATGACAGGTAAAAACTCTCAAATTTCAATAATTAGCCTGAATGTAAATAGAGTAAATGCATCACTGAAAAAACATAGAATGGCAGAATAAATAAAATATCATCAGGCAATAATATATTGTCTCCAAGACTCATCTCACCAGAAAGGACACTCACAGACTCAAAGTAAGAGAATGGGAAGCAAAATTTCAGGCAAACAGAACACAAAAGAAAGCAGGAATTGTGATCTTAATATCAGACAAAATACTCTTTAAGCTATCAAAAATTTTAAAAGATACAGAAGGTCACTATATAATGATAAAAGGCTCAATCCATCAACAAGAAATACCCATCCTAAACATATATGCACCCAATATAGGAGCACCAACTTTCATAAAGCAACTTCTAGACAAACCTTAAAAAGATATTGACTCTAACACTGACATAGCCGGGGACTTTAATACCCCACTCACAACCCTAGACAGATCATCAGGACAAAAAAAATCAGCAAGGAGATCTAGAACCTCAATCTAACTCTTGACCAAATGGACTTAATTGATACCTAAGAACACTCACTCCAATGACCACAGAATATACATTCTACTCATCACCACGTAGAACATACTCTAAGATTGACCACATCCTTGGCCATAAACCAAGCATAAACAAATTTCATAAGATTGAAATTTTGCCATGCACCTTCTCAGACCACAGTAGAATTAAAAAAAATATCAGCACTAACAAAGTTCCCTCCAAACCCACAAAGACATGGACACTAAACAGCATGATGCTATGCAATACCTGGGTCAACATGGAAATCAAAACAGAGATTAAAAGATACCTGGAAAAAAATGAAAATGAAGAAATATCTTACCAAAACCTCTGGGATGCCATGAAAACAGTAGTAAGAGGAGAATTCATATCTCTACAAACGCACATGAAGAAAATGGAAAGATCACAAGTTAACAGCCTAACAAGTCACCTAAGGAAGCTGGAAAAGCAAGACCATCAAAACCCTAACTTCAGCAGAAGAATACAGATCCAGGACATAGAAGACAAAAAGATAATACAAAAAATCAACAAAACAAAAAGCTGGTTCTTTGAAAGGATAAATAAGATTGATGGTCACCCAGCTAGACTGACCAAGAAAAAGAGAGAAAAAACCCAAATAAACACAATCAGAAACACTAAAGATGAAGTCACATTTGACCCTGAAGAAATGCAAAAGATTATCAGAGACTACTATGTACACTTGTATGGAAACAAACTTGAAACCCTAAAAGCAATGGAGGACTTTTTGACATCACACAACCTCCCTAGGTTGAAACAAGCAGAAATCAAGACCCTAACTAGACTAATAACAATCAAGGAAATTGACTATGTATAAGGAAACTACCTACAAAAAAAACATTGGACCAGATGACTTTCCAGCAGAATTTGACAACATATATAAAGAGGAACTGATACCAATCCTATTGAAAGTATTCCAGGTGATTGAGAAAGATGGAGCTCTCCCCAAAACATTTTATGAAGCTAACATTACATTGATATCCAAGTCAAGTAAAGATCCAAAAAGAAAGAGAACTACAGGCCAATATCCTTGATGAACACAGATGCTAAAATTCTCAATAAGATCCTAGCAAACTGGATTCAACAATACATCTCAAAAATCATCCACCATGACCAAGTAGGCTTCATCCCTGGGATGCAAGTCTGGTTCAACATTCATAAGACCATAAATGTAATTAAACACATCAACAGACATAAAAACAGAAACCACATGAGTATATCATTAGATGCAGAAAAAGATTTTGATAAAATCCAGCACCCCTTCTTGATAAAAACCCTTGAATATCTAGAAATAGATGGAACATACCTCAAAACAGTAAAAGCCATCTATGAGAAACCCACAGCCAGCATACTGCTAAACAGACAGAAATTGGAACTCTTTCCCCTAAAAACCGGAACAAGACAAGGATGCCCACTCTCACCCCTCCAACTCAACATAGTTTTGGAAGTCCTAGCCGGAGCAATCAGAGAAGAGAAGGTGATTAGGGCTATCCAAATAGGAAAAGAGAAAGTCAAGTTATCTCTCTTTGCAGATGCCATGATTCTATACCTTGAAAACCCAAGGGAATTTGTCAAAAAGCTCCTTGCACTGATAAAGGACTTTGGCAAACTCTCAGGGTATAAAATAAATATGCACAAGACTATCACCTTTCTATACACCAATAATAAACAAACTAAAACCCAAATAAAAAGCACAATTCCATTCACAATAGTCACACACAAAAATTGAAATACCCTGGCATCTTCCTAACCAGAGATGTCAAAGACCTTTACAATGAAAACTATAAAACACTGCTCAAAAAAATCAAAGATAACACAAACAAAATATTTGATGCTCATGGATCTACCTAAGGCAATCTACAGATTCAGTGCAAACACCCATCAAATTACCAGCAACATTCTTCTCAAACCTAGAAACAACAATACAGGAATTCATATAAAAACATAAAGGACCACAAATAGCCAAAATCATCTTCAGGAAAAAAAAAAAAAAAGCAGGAGGTATCACACTCTCAAACCTTAAACTTTATTATAAAGCTACAATAATCAAACAGCCTGGTATTGGTACAAGAATAGGCACATAGACTAATGGAATAGAATTGAGATTCCAGAAGCAAAACCTCAATTTCTCAACCAACTCATCTTCAATAAAGCCTCCACCACCAACCAATGGGGAGACGAGAACCTATTCAGTAAATGGTGCTGGGAAAACTGGCTGACCATATGCAGAATGTTGAAACAGGATCCCTACCTATCTCCATACACAAAAATTAACTCTAAATGGATCAGAGACCTAAATGCAAAACCTCAAATTATAAGAACCTTAGAAAATGCAGGAGACACTCTTATGGAAATTGAAACTGGCAACCCATTCCTGATCAAAACCCCAAGTGCCCAAGCCATAAGAGATAAGATAGACAAGTGGGACCTCATCAAACTGACAAGCTTTTGCAAAGCTAAAGAAACCATCAAGAGAGGAGGGAGACTGCCCACAGAATGGGAAAAATATTTGCCAACTCCATGTCTGACAGAGGCCTAACATCCAGGATCTATAAGGAACTCAAATGTGCTGAAAAGAAAAAAACAAACAGCCCTATTACAAAGTGGGTAAAAGATATGAATAGACACTTCTCAAAAGAAGACATCCGAGCAACCAACAGATACATGAAAAAATGTTCAGCCTCACTAGTAATCAAGGAGATGCAAATTAAAACTACACACTGAGATACCACCTAACTCCAGTCAGAATGGCCATCATCAATAACTCAAGAAATAACAGATGCTGAAGAGGATGTGGTGAAAAGTGAACACTTCTACACTCTTGGTGGGAGTGTAAACTAGTACAGCCTCTGTGGAAAACAGTATATTGATTCCTAAAAGTTCTAAAAATCGACATTCCATATGATCCCATAGTTCCACTACTGGGAATATATCTGGAGGAACTCAAATCACTCTATAAAAAAGATATGTGCACGTGTATGTTTATTACAGCAAGAACATGGAACCAACTGTGCTGCCCATCAAAAGAGAACTGGATTTTTTAAAATGTGGTACATATACACAATGGAATATTATGCAACCAAGCAGAAGAACAAAACCATGAACTTTGCAGCAACCTGGATGGAATTAGAGTCTATAATACTGAGTGATCTTTCACAGAAACAAAGAACTGAGTATCACATGTTCTCACTCATAAGTCGACCTTGAACAACTATCATAATACTATAAGAAAAGGACTGACAGTAGCGGGAAACTACGGGATGGTGGAGGGGCAGGGAAGTGGGATTGACAGTGGAAATCTGCCTGGGGGGGGGGCCCACACTTCATCAACAAGGGTACCTGCACAATGAATATATGTATACCTAACCCTGAATTGTACTCCACAATTTTAAAATAAAAAAATTTAAAAGTAAAAAAAAGAAAGAAAGAAAGGGATTGGCAGTAGCAGGATACTGCCAGGGTGGAGGAAGGAGACACAACATAAATAAAAGTACCTGATCTCAAACAAGGCAAAGTAGCGACCGAAGGGAGGCCCAACCCTCATCTGTACAATGTCCACTTATATACCTATTCTTGAATTGTACCCCACTTCTTTAAAATAAAATATTTTTTTTAAATTGTGTGCAAGTTTTTGCATAGACTAGGTTTTCAGCTCTTTTGGGTAAATATTAAGGAGTATGATTGCTGGATTATTGAAGAAGAGTGTAATTTGGTTTTATAAAGAAACTTTTAAAATGTCTTTCCCAGTAACTATATGATTTGGCATTCTCACCATCAGGAAATGAGAGTTTCTGTTGCTTCACATCCTTGTCAGCATTTGGCGTTGTAAAAGTACCTAATTATTGTTTCGGTTTAATTCCCTAATGGAATATGATGTTGAACATCTTTTTATATGCTTATTTGCCATCTATATGCATTTTTTATTTAATGTTCAGGTCCCTTACCTACCGTTTAGGCTAGTCATTCATTTCTTATCACTGAATTTTAAGAGTTGTTTGTATACCTTAGAAAACAGTCTTTTGTCAGATATGTCTTTGCAAATATTTTCTCCCATTCTCTTGTTTATTTTCTCATTCTCTTGGTATACCTATTAATTTTGAAATCAAATCCACACTCTGCATTTCCAGCCCTATACAACTATGTGTTATGGAATGTCTTTTGCTGTTGTTGTTTTTTGAGTTGGAGTCTCACTCAGTCGCCCAGACTGGAGTTCAGTGGCCGCTGCCGGCCACCGCATCCTCGACCTGCTGGGCTCCGACGATCCTTTCGCCTCAACCTTCCAAGTAGCTGGAACTACAGTCGAGCACCACCACGCTCGGCTAATTTTTTTTTTATTTATTGTAGAGATGAGGTCTCGCCAAGTTGCCCAGGTGGGTCTCAAACCCACGGGCTCAGGCAATTCACTCACCTTGGCCTCCCAAAGCGCGAAATTACAGGCTGAGCCACCAAGCCCAGCCATGGATTGTTTTTACATCATTTCTATTTGACTTCACCAACAACCAGTTTCTTCTTCCTTTTAAAGTCTTGCAAATCTCATTAATCTCTTAATGAGACTATCATTATTTGGTAGTGAAGAGCTAGGCCACATTATAACTTCTAAACAACTGGCAAAGGAAATAGAAAAAATTCTATTCATTCTGATTACCTAAAATCATGATATGGAGGAAAACTACTTTGAAAAAAGTTTGCTATCTTTTTCACTCTATAGCAAACCCACTATGTTTCCAGATGGGCAATTTGTACTTCTGTGGTCTTTTTGTTTTGGTTTTTGGATTTTTGGTTTTTTGCATTGAAGTCTCAGTCTGTCACCTAGGCTGGAGTGCAGTGGAACAATCCTTCCACTTCAGCCTTCCAAGTAGCCAGAACTACAGGAGCGCGCTACCACACCTGGCTAATTTTTTATTTATTGTAGAGATGAGGTTTGCCAAGTTTCCCAGGCTAGTCTCAAACCCCTAGGCTCAGGCAATCCACTCACTTCAGCCTCCCGAAGTGCTGGGATTATAGGCTGAGCTACTGAGCCCGGCCGCCTCTGTGTTTTCAAAGCATAAATATAACATTGGAGATTTGTTTAGTTTCATCATGCTATATGCACAATACTAAGCCATCAGTTTTCATGTTTAACCTCTTCCTGATCAAGGACATAATCGATATTCAGTATGTTGACCACAAGACACTAAAAGGACATTCTCTATTAACAAGAAATTATGTACTTAATAATATTTGGAAATGATACTTCAAAGGAAAAAGCACAGAAACTTATATCCATCTAAGGTAAATAAGGACAAATGAGGGAGGTAAATATGTGGTTCATTATTTTAGTGAACAGTTGAAGTTGTAACCATAATTAAATTTGAAAGTGTATTCACACCTGCATCTCCCTCAAATACTCTAGGACAATTGGAGCAATTACACATAGTGGAATACACACTGTATTTCTCTAGTGGTGTTTTATGTGGAGAAGAGGTAGTTAAGCCAAATGCAGTGCTCTTTTGATATTCCAAAAATACTTGAAACTATTAGCGAATTATACTTGTACAAGTGAAAATGGATAAGTGCCTTAAAATAAAATATATATGCATATATATATTTCTGATGACCGTCAGATTTTGAATACATAAATAAAGGATAGAAATCTTGGCCCAAAAACTCAATGTGAAACAAAATATTTTCATTATATTAATCAAGGTATTATGTCTCTAGAGTCTTATACCAATATATAAAAATAACGTATTCCTTCCTTAGGGGTTTTACCATTTTAACTTTCTTCATTTTTTTTTTTTTTTTTTGGTAAAAAAGTACTCTGATCCTCATTTTTTTAAATCTAAAACAAAAAAGAGAAGCATAATGATCTATTTAAGTCACAATAACAATTAAACATACCTGTCAGAGAGATGGAAATAAATTTCTAGCTTTCTTCCCCTTTCCTTCCATTCATTAGTGACTCTTTGTCCAGCGTCTTCTACATTTACTATGACCAAATATTTTCCATCTTAAGAATAATTTCCTTTTTGCCTTGTATTTTCCTTTACCATCTCCTTTTTCTTTTTATTTTTTACAATAAACTTCATTATTTTTACTTCGTAAGTACTGCCTGAGCATATAGCTTAAAACAAATAAATTGGGCAACCCCCTCGGGTCCCTTCCCACTGTGGGAGCTTTTCTGTCCTCTCAATAAATCCTGCTTTCTAAAAATAAATAAATTAAATAAAACAAATAAATCATTACAGAAAAAAATAAAGACCACTTTGACAATGACTACTAATCAATGCCCCTCCTCCTCTGCAAAGAAGGCAAACTAATTTACCAATTGCAAAACTTATCCCAAAATGTATTTTTCTTTCTCTATGAATTTTGCATGTACATAAAAAGCTTAGAATAAAAACATTAAGAAGTAGCATATTTTAACCCCAAATAATATATTCTGTGAAATTCTTCAATTAAGCTTTCCCTTAAAAATACCATTACAAATATTTCTAGCTATATTTCTCATTAAAAACAACAAGAAAGCACTGCATAAAATTATATAGCATGAATATATCATAGTTTATTCACTCATATTGCTAAACATGTAGGTTATTCATAATTTTTCACTATTACAGACAATATTACATTGTGCTACAAATGTGCAACGCTACATATGACTCATAGAAGAGTTTTTGGTGATCTATATAATATATATTTAGAAGTAAATTTGGTGCTCTTACGGTGTGTATGTCTTTAAAAACAGATACTAAAACAAATGTCTTCTGAAACTCCAGGGATACTCTCATCACAATGCATGAGAATACTCATTCATCTACACTTTTGCTTTATATATGAGAAAATTTTAAGTGATTGGTAAAAATGGTGTGTTAATGCTTTAGTTTGTTTTCCCCTCATTACTAGTGAACTTGAGCATATTTAACATTTTTCTGGATATTTGTATTTATAGTTCTTTAAATTACTGTTCAACTATTTTGCCCACTCTTTGTTGGATTGCCTTTTCTTTTTTTCTTTTTCTTTTTTTGAGTTGGAGTCTCACTCTGTCACCCAGACTGGAGTACAGTGGCCGCTCCTGGCCACCGCAGCCTCGACCTGCTGGGCTCCGGCGATCCTTCCGCCTCAGCCTTCCAAGTAGTTGGAACTACAGGCGTGAGCTACCACACCCAGCTAATTTTTTATTTATTGCAGAGATGAGGTCTCGCCAAGTTGCCTAGGTGGGTCTCAAACCCGCAGGCTCAGGCAATTCACTCACCTCGGCCTCCCAAAGCACGGGATTACAGGCTGAGCCACCAAGCCTGGCCATGGATTGTCTTTTCTTATTATCTTTATGACTAAAGATATTATTCATATATTCTTGATAACTCTCAGTGCCCCAAAACCACCTGTAATAAAATAAAGTTTTACCTATTAGCTTGCTGCATCAAGAGGGAATATACAGGGAAAGGGAATATACAGGGAAAGGTGGTCTTAAAGGAACTGAATAAATGGGTGAAAGGCAAGGGTTATGAACTGAATGTTTGTATCCCCCAGCCAAGTTCATTTGCTGGAATCCTAACTCCCAGTATGATGGAGTATGATGGTATTAGGAGACTGGACATTTGGAAGCTGATTAAATTATAAGAGTGGAACTCTCGTGAATGGGATTTTTTGTTTGTTTGAGTTGGAGTCTCACTCTGTTGCCCAGGTTGGAGTGCAGTGGCACACTCATGGTCATCCCAGCATCAACCTGCTGGGCTCCAGTGATCCTTCCACCTGAGCCTTCCAAGTAGCCGGAACTACAGGCACGCTACCACGCCTGGCTAATTTTTTAAATAAATTTATTGTAGAGACAAGGTCTCACCAAGTTGCCTAAACTGGGGTATTCTATTCTTATAAAAGAGTTTTCAAAGATTTTTCTCATCCTTTCTGCCATGTGATGACACAGCAAGAAGGTGCCATCTATGAACTAGGAACAGTCCTTATGAAATCTGGTGACTTGATTTTGAACTTCCCAGTCTCTAGAGCTATAAGAAATAAATGTCTCTTGTGTATTGTCCACACAGTCTATGATATTTTGTTATAGCAGCCCAGATTAAGACAGCCATGACCACAAAAAAATATTTATAAAGGAGAGCTAATACCAATCATCAGGTTACATTGGCAAAAATTGGGTTGAGTTTGTAAATTAGGATGCTGCTGGAACATTCAGTGAATTTCTTTAAAAGATATCATCTCTGTGGAATTGCTTTTAGGTAGATTTGTTTCTGGTATTATTGCAGAATTTTGGATTTAATCCAACAGGTGCCAAAACACTTTGAACTTAGTCTGTGTTCTTATGACTTAATCTGGTCATGATATGTTTTACAAGTGGTGGTTTCTGCTTAAATTCTGTTTTCCCCTAAAACTTACCTTCTAGATTAGTTATTTTCCACTCATCAGCATAATTGTTTGTCTATTAAATTCAATGTAAATATTTTCTCAATATTGCTATGTTTTATTGTAACTTTATATAGTTTTCTTTTAGTGAAATTATTTTATTATTTCATTTTCTTTCTTAAAACAATCTTTCATTGTCCTCTAAACTCATAAGATATTCTTCTGTTTTTTACAATTAAGGTGAAATTAACACAATATAAAATTAATCATTTAAAAAGTAAACAATTAAATATCATTTAGTGCACTGATAGTGTTGTACAATCACCATCTCTATTAAGTTCCAAAATACTTTTATCAACCCAAAAGAAAATACCATACCCATTAAATAGTCACTTTTTATTCCTTCTGCCCATTTTGTTAATATTTTATAGTTGCTGGATTTTACTTTTAAAACTCTTATGTAACTGGAAGTGTATAGATTAATTTTGTTTCTAACTTTTTCGTTGAATTGTGATCCCTATAATTATCAAATATTAAGTATTTATTTTCTGTAGGTCAATTTCTGCATGCTCCAACATATGATTCCAATTACTATATCTTTAATACATGTCTTAATTCCTGGTAAAGCAAGACTTCTTTGTGTTCTTTTTATTAATTTTTTCAAAAAATTTTAATTGTCAATATTAAGATTTTTTTTCTTTTTTTTTGAGTTGCAATCTCATGCAATCATCCAGGCTGGAGTGCAGTGGCATGCTCATGGCCACCACAGCCTCAACCTGCTGGGCTCAGGTGATCCTTCCACCTCGGCCTTCCAACTAGCTAGAACTACAGGCACACGCTACCATGCCCAGTTAATTTTTTTATTTATTGTGGGGATGAGGTCTCACCAAGTTACCCAGGCTGCTCTCGAACCCCTGGACTCAGATAATCCTCTCACCTCAGCCTCCCAAAGTGCTAGGATTGCAAGCTTGAGCCACCGCACCCAACCAAGAATTATTTTAAGTTTAAAGTTGTGGGGTACATGCGAGGATTTACTACATAAGTAAATTGCGTGGAGGTGAAGTTTGAACATCCTGCAGGCCCTCTCATGCCCTACTAGTGGACCTGGTACCCAATGTGTTGTCTTGTATAACCTGCCCTCTTCCCTCCTCCCTCCCTCCTCCCCTTAGCAGTGTCCAGAGTCTTCTGTTCCCACATTTGTGCTCATGTGGCCAGTGATCTGGGCCCATATATTAGTGAGAACATGCAGTATTCAGTTCTTTGCTTCTGTAATAGTTTACTGAGTATGCTGATCTCCAGCTGCATCCATGTTGCTACAAAGGACATGATTTTGTTTTTTATGACTATGCAATATTCCACCATATATATGTACATTTTCTTTATCCAGTCCACTTTCAATGGACATCTGAGTAGATTCCATGTTTTTGCTATTACTATTCAGTTCTGCACTGAACAAACGTGTGCAGTTATCTTTTTTGATAAATAATTTATGTTCCTCTGGGTATATTTCCAGAAGTGGAATGACTGAGTAGTATGGAAGTTCAATTTTTATTTCTTTGAGAAAGTGACACATTGCTTTCCACATAGATTGAATTAGCTTACATTCCCACAAACAGTACAGAAACATTCCCTTTTCTCTACAGTCACAACATCACCTGTTGTTTTTTACTTTTACATGATAGCAATCCTTACTGGTGTTAAGTGGTGTCTCATTATAGTTTTGATTTACATTTCTCTGATAATATTAGTGAGGCTGCACATTTTTTCATATATTTGTTGACTGCTTGAATGTTTTCCTTCAAGAAGTGTCTGTTCATGAGGACAAGAATTTTTTAAAATGAGCTTTAAAAGACTGACAAGCTGAGAGGAGTGCTCAATGGTCTTAAGACACTTAGTGGAAAAAAAATGTATTTCTGAATCTGCCAAAAGATAAAATCTTACTAAAAAGTTAAAACTCTCACCTGAGACCTCTAGGAAGCCATGCCTTAGGAAAAGTGGTCAATCAAAGGTAGAGAAAGATTTACAAAGTGTAAAACCCAGGCGAGTAAATGTATTTCCTGAGTGAACTGAGAGGATCTGCCTTTGTGCAAGCTGTCTTCCAGAAGGTGGAACTAATCATATCAATAGGAAGAAACATTGTACAGTGCTTTAACAGTTATTCTTTTTATGAAAAATTTCCAGCTTAAAAAACATTGCTATGAACGTAAGAAACAAGATCAAGAAAGAAATAACAGATAATAGATCAAGACCCACCGTTGATCCAAATAATGTAAACATCAGTTGTCTTATATACAGAATTTTAATTAATGGGATTTAAAATAGATTTAAAAAGAAAGAATGCTACCAAATAATTGAAATTTATTTTTAAAATAAATTGTAACTGTCTTGGTTCATTTTCTGTTGCTTATAACACAATATCTGAAACTGGGTAGTTTATAAAGAAAATGAATTTTCTTATAGTTATGAAGGCTGGGAAGTCCAAGGTTAATGGTCCACATCTAGTGACAGCCTTTGTGCTAGTGGGGACTCTGCAGAGTTTTGAGGTGGCTGAGGGCATCACATCACAAGGGGCTGTGTGTGCTAGCTTAGATCTTTTTTTCTTCTTTTAAGCCACCAGTCCCCCTTGCATGACAACCCATCAATCCATAACCTAGCAGTCCATTAATCTACTAATCCATGAATAAATAAATAACCATAAAGAACAAAATCATGTCCTTTGTAGCAACATGGATGCAGCTGGGGATCAGAATACTTAGAGAACTATTACAGAAGCAAAAAACTGAACACTGCATGTTCTCCCTAATATACGGGCCCAGATCACTGGTCACATGAGCACCAGTGTGGGAACAGAAGATTCTGGACACTGCTGGGGGAAGAGAGAAGGAGGAGGGAAGAGAGCAGGGTCTACAAGACAACACACTGGGTACCAGGTCCACTAGCAGGGCATGAGAGGGCCTGCAGGATGTTCAAACTTCACCTCCATGCAATTTACTTATGTAGCAAATTCTCACATATACCCCACAACTTTAAAATTAAAATAATTCTTGGTCAAGTGCGGTAGCTCAAGCTTGTAATCCCAGGACTTTGGGACAACCTTCAGTTGTCTTGAGGAATATTACTTGACTCATTTCATTTTTTTTTTTTTTTTTTTTTTTTAGTTGGAGTCTCACTCTGTCGCCCAGACTGGAGTGCAGTGGCTGCTCCCGGCCACTGCAGCCTCCACCTGTTGTGCTCCGGCAATCCTTCCTCCTCAGCCTTCCGAGTAGCCGGAATTACAGGCATGAGCTACCACGTCCGGCTGATTTTTTGATTTATTGTAGAGATGAGGTCTCTCTGCCGAGGGGGGTCTCAAACCCGCGGGCTCAGGCAATTCACTCACCTCAGCCTCCCAAAGGCGTGGGATTACAGGCTGAGCCACCGAGCCGGGCTAACTTGGCTCATTTCTATCCATGCTAATCTCTTGAGTAAATAGTTGCCAAGCTGTACCCTTGGATTTCTCTCCTGAACAAACTTTTTCACTCCTTACATGGTTAACCTGAGAGTTTTTCAAATATTTCTTCTCTGCTTTCCTTCTATTTATAAATTCTTTATTTTATTCCTTTGCTCCTGAATCTCAGCATAAGCAGCCAAAAAAAGTAACCACACAGCTCCTTATATATTTTGCTTAGAAATTTCTTCTGCCAGATATCCTAGCTTAACACTCTCAAATTCATCCTTCCACAGGGGCCTTGGACATGGTCACTGTTAAGCCAAGTTCTTTGCAAATTTATAGCAAGGATGACCTTTACTCCGGTTTCCAACTTCTTGTTCCTTAGTTTCACCTGAAACTTTTTCAGAATGGCCTTTACTGTTCATATTTTTATCAGTCTTTTGGTCACAATTGCTTAACTAATCTCTTTTTATCTTTTCTTTTAGCCCAAACTGCCACTGAACCTACTTTCTGACCAGACACTACTTCTTCCACCTGCTAAAACTGAGTCATATTAGAAGGAGAGAGGCAGAGACCTTAGACACCTGCACAAGCAGGGTGAGATTCTGCCATTCACACCTGCTTTCACACTTGACCCCACAGCCTGTCCCACGTCAACCCCCGCAAACTCACCCAGAAAGTTGAGGAATGCCTGGAGCTCCTGGTGCTGGCAAAAACAGAGAAACTTATTGCCCCCACCTTGCTAGCTGAAGTCTCCCCACCCCAGCTTTACCTGGGTAGTAACCTAGGTGGTCTTGGGTGTCACTCATCTCATAGGGGATGGAGGTGGGGCAGGTTTGGCTAGGGTGACTTGACCTCAGGAACTACCTACAGTGTAAGTCCACTTAACCAATCTAAAGAGCACCAAACTTTTCCTGGTCTTCTGGACTTGTAAGCATGCACAGGACTCTAGGCCCTTTCTGGCCTTCTCCTCCAAAGTTTCCAGTTTCAGCCCATTACTGATTTCAAATTTGATTTCACATTTTCAAGTATTCCTTATCAGCAACACCCCACTTCTAGGTACCAATTTTCTGTCCATATTCTATTACTTGCAATGGAATATCTGAAACTGGGTAATTTAGTTTAAAAATAGGCATTTTTTTTCCCTATAGTTATGGAGGCTAAGCAATCCAAAGTTGAAGGTCTGCATCTGGCAAGGGCCTTCTTGTTGGTGCAGACTCTCTACAGAGATCCCAGGCAGTGTGGGGCATCACATGGCAAGGGGGCTGAGTGTGCTAGCTCAGATTTCTTTCTCTTCTAATCAGGTCACAAGTCCCACTCCCATGATAGCCCATTAATCCATTAACCCATCAATCCATGAATCCATGAATGGATTAATTCATTCACAAGGGCAAAAACCTCATGACTTAATTACCACTTAAAGGCCCCTCTTCTCAAACTGCCAAATTCAAGATTAAATTTCAACATGAGTTTTGGAGGGGACAAATATTCAAACCATAAAAGTTAAATACCCAAAATCAAGTTTACAATAGATGATAAACAGAAGATAAACAGATTAACAAAGTTAAAGATTGGAAAATAGAAAAACTTAAAACGAAGAAAAATAAAAAACTAAAAGAAAATTTTAAATATAAAATATAAATGTTCAGGAATTGGATGCCAGTTCCAATTTCCATGAGAGTATGTCTTTCATTTTCTAAGGTTTTTATTGTTTGAGGTTTTACATTTAGGTCTCTGATCCATTTGGAGTTAACCTTTGTGCATGGGGATAGATTGGGGTCCTGTTTCAATCTTCTGCATGTGGTCAGCCAGTTTTCCCAGCACCATTTACTGAATAGGTTCTCCTCTCCCCAATAGTAGGTGGTGGAGGCTTTGTCGAAGATGAGTTGGTTGAGAAATTGAGGTTTTGCTTCTGGAATCTCATTTCTATTCCATTGATCTATATGCCTGTTCCTATACCAATACCAAGCTGTTTTGAAGATTGTAGTTTTATAGTAAAGTTTGAAGTCTGGTAATGTGATACCACCTGCTTTGTTTTTTTTGCTGAGGATTATTCTGGCTATTCTTGGATGTTTGTGT